>NW_003101638.1:149780-211777 GCF_000003855.2 Blastomyces gilchristii SLH14081 | reverse complement strand
ATTCACATTGTTTTGAATAAATGTGATTTTTAAAGAGTTTTTAAACTTTTTTTATTATTTCTGTTATATATTCATATTAAAAGAGAGTAGAGATAGAGTAGAATTTAATCACTATTATGTGATAGTAAATTTTAACTATTTTAAAAAGCAGGAATCTTAACTGTTTATATTCTATCTAGTTTATTATCAGAGTTATTTCTCAATTCTCTAATCTTAACAGAAGTTTAAGAATTCAAATTCTATTTATATTTAGCTGATGAATTAGAGTTTGAAGATTTAAATAGTTAAGAGTTTCTTCTTTTTAAGCTTATAGTTATAGATTTACTGACTTGACTATTCTCTTCAGTTCTTGATTAACTTTGAGCTTCATCTATTCTTCAGTTCTTTTGAGTTCTTGAAGTAAATATACATTCTTTTGAGCTAGATATATGTTTTTCTTCACAATTAAAGTATTAAAGCAGAGTATATTAATATATTTCATCTCTTTTTAAGCATATTTCACATTTATACTTACTAGTTTTATGATCTCTAGCACAGAATGGGCCCGGTGGCGTAGTGGTTAACTACGCTACCATGGAGCCTCAATTAGCGGCCTTCCCCCTGGGGAATGAATGTCAAGAGAGGGCAGGTTCGAACCCTGCAAGGGCCATCTTAATCACAGCTTTCACTGTTAAGTCATAAAACAGTACCGGGGGCCCCCGGATGCACTATAGTGAATCATTATCAAGCTTAAGATGTTCATCCTGAGGATTCCCAGGCACTAATTCTCACTGATCTTAGAGTTAACAGTCACCCGGGTGCTTCAAGTTAGATCAGTACTAGAGTGATTGAGGTCTAGAGTGCCCGCAGAATAGTGAATCATTATCAAGCTTAACTGGCCAGGTCTCATCCCTCTCACTCTAGGCACCCACTTCTGGGGAATGAGATTTAAAAACTATCTGATTAGAACACCCTGGGCCTAGCAAGGACCTAAATGAGACAAGACCTAGGCACTCTTAATAGGTGATTAGTGTAAGCAAGACTGTGACAGCCAATTGATAGGCTGAAATACTGAGATTGACAGCTGGAAGATTAGAGACTTAACTAGAATTGAGTAGCTCTGATATTATTCTTAGTGAGAATCTCACTTATGAATAAGCTAGTTACAGGAGCTAGCTGAGCAGCAGCTCTTTAGAGGAAATGATAACCTCTGAAGCGGGCCTGAGAGGACAGAGGCGGCGGTCGGTTATATAGAGTGTTAAAATATGTATATAGCTTAAGGTGTAAACTGCGGAGATCTTGTTCTGTAGCTATCTATTTAATATGTCTATCTTTAAGACTGTGTTCTCTTTCTCTTTTTCTTTGTCATGATATTGTCAAATAGTTTCAAAGTATCAGAAGATGTTAAAACACTGCAATTTGTAAACAGTTTTTGTATTCTGAGCTGGAATTTTCTGATTTTGTATATCTGAAATTGATGAATGTATAATAGTTAACTTTACAGATATAGGAAAAACTCTGAGAACTAAAAGTTCTCAGGTAGATATCATAGTCTCTGACTGCATATATCTATAATTGAAGAATAATAATAATAATAATAATCTAGCACAGAATGTATATTTTAAGTCTTTAAAATATAAGATTATAAAGTGTTCATATCTTTAACAGTTTAAACACTGTGTTTAAGCTTTGAGATTCATTCTTGAGTCTTTGTATTTATAAACTCTTATTTTCAAATCTGCTACTATTACTTCAGAGATCTTTGATTATTCAAGTATCTTTATATATACTAGAATAGAGGCATTTTTTCTACTTTATTCAAACTTAATTAAATTTAGTCATACAGACTCTTTTCTGAGTTGAATAGAATTGTATTCTTCTAATTTATTTTTAAGAACTAGTGTTTTCTCTTAACAGTTAAAAATTTCAACTGAAATATTATAAAGAATGAATTTATCTCACTTTTCATCTCTCTCAGATAGAATTATTATATTTAGCAAAGATTCTACTGCTGATTTTCAGAGATTCACATTCTGAATGAGAAATTCTGTACTGAATTAAGACATTGTAGTCAGAATAATGAAATTTTCAAAGAAGAATGACTTAATTAAAGTTATAACTGATTTTTGAACTTTAATATCAGTTATTAACTGAGAAAAGAACTGCTGATTAATTTCATTTCTAATTCTGAAAATAAGATTTAAATTTAGCTTCTTTCTCTGTAAGATATTCTAATTTAAGATTTTAAGAATAAGTCTTCTATTTCTGAACATTTGAAAGTTTTTCTCTTTTTATATTTTTTTCTCTACTTTTCTATAAATAGAAGCATGAGCAGTATTATTCTCAGTTTACTCAGAATTTTGAGCAGGTTTTAAGCTAACAGATTTAGAGATAGCGGATTCAGCTCTTTAAGCATATATTTTCTTCTACTTTACAGAAGAAGAAGAAGAAGTAGAAAAAGAAGAAGAGTAAAATGAAGAGTCAGTAATTATACTAGAAATTTTCTATGTTTTTTGAACTGTGTTTAAAATCTCAAGTCTGAACTTGATCATCTTCTGTAGTTATCTAATTAACAGAACTTCTTCATTTATCTCACTCAGATACTGTTTTTCAAGAATTTTACTTACTTTTTCAAGTTTCTGTATTTTAAGAACTTGTTATTTCTCTATTTCTTCTTTCTTTCTTCTCTTCAGAATTTCAATCTCAGAAATAGTGTTTGAGAAAGTATCTTTTTTCACATTAACTAAGTGTACTTTTGAACTTATTTTTCTCACTCAATAAAAAGTTGATCAGACTGTTTCAATTGAGAGATTTATTAAACTCTTTTAAATTGAAAAGTTGATCAGACTATTTCAATTAAGAGATTTCTAAGTCTATTTTCAATTGAAAAGTTGATCAGACTATTTTAAAAGAAGAATAAAAGACTTTTGTATATAAAATATCTGATTTTTTTCACACTAGTTCAGTAACTAGATTAGATCTTTGAAGAGAATATAATAAACTAAAATTAATTATTAAGATAAATTAATAAAATCTTTATAATCTCTTTCTTGAGATATAGTGAGAAAAAGTATGATATCAATTAATAATAAATCAGATAATATGACAGCTTTTGAGAGAAAAACTAATAGAAAATAAGTCAATTTTTTACAGAGAAATTGATTAAAACTATTCAATTTTATTCTAAATCATTTAATTCTTCTCAGATAATAAGTGTGCATAGACTGGCCGTCAGAACTATGAATTTCATGTTTGGTCTCATTTGGTCTGATCTCATACATTTCTTGGCGTGAATCTCACTGGGACTAGTCATCAAAAAAACATGCAAAGTGACTATATATGAGATCTTAAAATGGAACCATGACTTGAAAAAGATAAGAAAGTGATTCCATGAAATTTCATTTAGTCTCATTCTTGGTATAAAGTTACTATTTTTAGACATTTTAAGGTTTTTCTTTGACTATTTTTAATTTTTTACAAAGTAACACTTTTTGATAATACTTAAATGAGATTTAAAGTTACTTAAAGCAATAAAAATAATTTAAATTGAGAAGTGAAAATCATGATCTCATTTGAAAAATGTGATAAGAGTAGACAGTAAGTCTCACTGAGACAGTATGAGACTACTATCTAATGTTAAAACTGTGTAATGAGATCAGTCGAATTGGTAATAAGACTATCAAAAAATCTGGTCCTGGTCCCAGACACGGTCACACGGTCAGTCTAAGTGTGCAACTCAAATCAGTTAATAAAAAGTGTAAAAAAGTAGTAAGTATTAATAAAAGCTCTTCAGTCACTGAAAAAGTAATTCTTACTTAAAAGAATATGAAATTATAACAGAAAATAACTCTGTTTTTAATTCTTTGTAAGAATATTATATAAATCTCAGAGAAAAATATCTTACTTTTTCAAGAGAAGTAAACACTAATTCTAAGATCTTTTTTTTTTTGCATTAACTACTATAAAAGAATGAGATAAAAACTTAAAATATATACTACTATATACTCTCTATCAAGACTTTTTCTTTTCAGAGTCTTGATATTATAGAGAATATAAGTCTGTTTCTATATAATAATATAAATATTATCAGCAAGATGTAGAGAAACTAATTATTTATATCTTAAAATAGAAGACTTTATCAATAATTATATTAATATAGAGTTAATTCTTAAATTCAATAGAAATCTAGTATTACTATTCTCAATCTCTTACAGAATCTATTAAATATTAAGATATTAAAACTAGATTTAATATATCTCACTGTGCAGAGATCAAAGGCTCAGTCAGATCTTGAGATATACTGATTTTATAGTTGTTGACATGTCATTGTCCGCTGATTATGTATCAAATACTGTTGCTGAGGTATCTTTTTGTATTTTTCTGCCGGGGATAGGCCAGATTAGAAGGGGCGGTACAAGGGTGGGACTTGGCGTTGATGTCTTGATACATCAAATACAGATAGGGTTGTCATGGAGGTTGCACTTCAGATGTGTCCGTTGATTATATGCTTGATATTATTGCCAAGGTATCTTTTTGTATTTTTCTGCCAGGGATGGGCCAGATTGGGAAGGACGGTATGAGGGTGAGACTTGGCATTGATGTTTTGAAACATCAAAGATAGACAGGGTTTTCGCGGAGGTTGCTCCTCAGATATCTCCACAATTACAGATCAGGGATCTTTCAAAATCAAGAAGATTGATGCATATGACTAGGTCTCTCCACCTTACAATTTGTATGGCAATTTGGCCCGGGGTTTTGGACTGAACCATCTTTTACAGAGTACTATACTGTAGCAGCTCTACTAGATTTCTTCTGTTAAGTTAATATCTACACTTCTCAAGATTAATCAGAGAAGAAATGAGACTTATATATTAAATTACTCTGAGACTACTACAATATCAACTATCAGAGATTTGAACAAGCAGATGTTAGAGATGTGAAGAGAGTGAAATACAATTCTCTACTAAGTAATGATCTTTGATAATACTTTATATTATATAGAACTATAATACTAACTTTGAAACAGAACTTATATACATTGATTGTAACTGAAAATCAGATAAAACTATATACTTACAAAACTGAATTTAACTGCTATTTTCAAGATAATTTGATGAATTTGTATGTCAAATTAGTTCTGAGTTATGAAAAACTTTTAAGAGTATATATTCAACTATTATATTGATGATATGTGATATTGTGACAATTTCCTTAACACAGCTGAGAATGAAGTAAAAGTTCAACTCAAGTTGAGATATTTATCACTATCACTGAGAACAATTATAAGAAGAAATAATCAAGAAATTCATGAATATAAAATATAGAATTATCAGATAGTTTAATATCTCTGATTACAGTATATCAGAGAAGTGTAGTTTTCATGAGAAAGTAAAGAATAAACTTATACAAGAATATATTTAGTTATTTCATGAGTATTATCAATAATTGTTATCAAATTCTGATTATATAAGTAATCACTGAATGAACTGAATAAGACTGAATTTAATCTTTAGTCTCAATCTTATTTTAATTTTGAAAGAATGATTATCTTTCACTGTTTATTCTGAGAAATTACTTTTATTTCACTGTTCTTGAATTAAATCTGGTCATTTTTCATGTCATTTCTGAAAGAAATAGTTCATTTTCAGGTATTTTTACTGCTCAGTTCTGGTGAGACTCATGTCGAGAAATGTATGAGATCAGTTTAAATGAGATTAAATGTGAAATTCATAGTCCCGCGGGCCAGTCTACTTATACTCTTACAAACAAGCTTTTACTATATTATATTACTTATTGACTAACTTTTTCATTTTTAAATTATTATCTCTGTTATTGTCATTATTAAATATTATTATCTTATGCAAGATTTCTGCTCTCTCTTTTATTTAACACTTTTTATCAATTTATTTATTACATTATATACATTTCTGATGATAACTCTCTGTTCTCAAAACAAGTATTATTATAGTGCTTATGTCGGGCAGTTCATTAGCAGTAAGTAAAATGTATTGAGAAATATGATCTGAACTTGTTTTTCTAACTATTATTAGAATATATTATTATAAATAGCACATCTTCTTCACTCTTTTATACACTCTTAACTCTTTTCTTAGAAAGCATCTGATTGTGTTTTCTGACATGATTTTGCATGAATACAAATACTGATTTATTTGTTTTTATCTATATAGAATCTTCATATATTATCAGATCTATATCTGTCAATAATAATAAATACTTCAATATTGAATTATTGATTAAGAACTTGAAGAATATAATAATGAAGAAATTACCCGTATTATATATAACTGAGTCTCTTATATCTTTTTAAAGTTCTTCTACTGCCGTTTCTCTCTCCGCTGCTCTCTCTCAATCTTCTATACTTATCTCTGTGTTTAGTTCTTCTACTCTCACGGCTTCTACTCTCTCTGCCTCTGCTACTTTTACTGTTATTACTTCCGTTTCCGCTGTCTCAGCTACGGCTTCTGACTCTTCTCATTTCAAGAAGATATTGTATAGACTTAGTAAACCTTGTTTCTCAGTATGAAACAACAATATCTGAACAATTAACAGAGGATTTTTGAATATAACTTCATTAAAAAACTCTATAATTGTAGAAGATTTCAATGCATATTATCTCTGATGAAATTTAGAATGCAGAAGAGTAGTAAGAGCAGATAAACTAGTTAAATGAACTTTTAAGCATTTAATAGATTTAATTAACAAGTCTGATTAACAAACATTCTTTAGAAAAGATATGAAACAGAAATCTATTATAAATCTAACTTTCATATTATAAAATCTAATTGAAAAAAGACTTATAAAGTGATTTATTAATTCAAATGAAATCTCAGAATCAGATTATGAGATTATTCAATTTAATATTGAACTGAGTGAAAGATAAATGAGTGAAAATCCTCTTCTCTCTAATCAATATCACTTTGAAAAAGCTAATTGAAAAGCAGTTGAAGAAAGTATAAAACTGCTGAAATCTAAAAAGCAGAGTGAGCTCTATTAAAATCTGAGTTAACATATTTCAAATAAAATGCTTGAGAATAGAGTAAAGTTAATTATATCTATTCTTCTAATAAGTATTAGAGAAAATATTTTAAAGAAAAAGTCTTCTGAGTATTTTAAACCTTGATGAAATGAGAATATTACTTCTAAAAGAAAATAATTAGTCACTGCTAAGAGAAACTGAAAGAGTAACTTAATATCTGATAAAGAGTTCAAAGCTATCAGAAATGAATATTTCTCAAATATTAAGAAAGCTAAAACAGACTGCTGAAACAAATTTCTTAAAGAAGTATAAGAAAAAGATGTTTTTAAAGCCATTAACTATACTTAAATAAGAAGTGTAGTCAAGCTTTCAATCTTAGAATATAACTTTCAGAATGAATTATATACAGCAAATTCTTTTAAGAAAAAATGTTAAGCTTTTATAAGAATTCTCTTTTAAAACTCATCAGATGCAGAAGAAGAGAATATATGATTTTATGAAAATATTAATAAAAATGACTGAGAATGATCTGAGCTTATATATAATAAACTAGAGTCAGCTATTTTCTCAAGTTCTGTAATGAGTCTACGCTGAATAGATCGGCATTAAGATATAGATCTTATATAATAAAAAGTGAAAGATGTTAGAGAGGAAGAAAAGAGAAAGTGTGAGAATCAGTGATTAAAGTGAATATTTATACATGTATGAGATGAAGCTTCAGAGCAGAAGAATAGAAACTCTGTGAGTTTCTCAGCTAAGAATTAGTAACTGAGACTTGAAGGTTTTAGTAGTGATCTATGAAGTGTAATGAAATGATCTATCAATCAGATATAGTCTGCTATACTAACTCTCTCTTTTTGAAAGTGATGAGATTGCAGATATATAGTTTTCATTAGTTAAGACCTGCTGTTTCAGACAATACAGAGCTCAGAGTTCAGATCAGATAATCATAGCTAACTCATTTTATAAGATATTATCAGTTACAGCTATGAAGTCTTTTATTGAGAATACTTTCAATCTCTTATTCAAGTTCATTATCTTCTTCTATGATCTCTGGCAGTTATCAGTCAGAAGTCAGTTGAGAAGAAAATGAGTCAGTGACAGTGTAGCAGAGTAAGCTTATATAAAAGATATTATAAATCTCTGATGAAGTGTCAAGATAGTAGTGTTAACTGTTCAGAACTTCTATTATCTTGTATTTGACATAGCAGTAGTTCAGTGTATGAGATGAGTGTATAATCTGTATATTTTTAAGATTCAATTACATCAGATCTTCTATCTTATATTATTCATCAGAATCTTAGCAGAAATTGACTTGATTTTCTCAATCTTGTTTAGCACTTGTCATGAAGACTTTTACTCAGTTGCAGGCATCTCAGAGCTTTATTACTATATTATCAGCAATCTGAATTAAACTGCAAGAGTTTAGTGTGAACTGTGTCATTTCTAGAAGATTCAACATCTTCATGTGATAAGCATGTGTAAGAAAGAATGAGCTTATATCTATTAAAATAGTATCTCAGTTATTAATAATAATCTCTGTGTGTAGAAGAAGATTATATTAATTATCTTGTAAATAATTACAGAACTTATAAAGATAATTCTTTGCAGTCTGAATGATTCATTTTAAGGTATTATTAGTCTCAGAGTGATAAGCAGTTAACAAACAGTATGTAATCTTGAGAACTTGACAGATTCTTATTCAGAGAGTACTTATAAATTAACAGTCTTAGTCAGATACTATAGATCACAGTAATTCATATATTTAATAGAACAGACTTTATAAGAAAGCTTCAGCAATCTGTTTAGTATTTATCTTACTACAACATTTCAATATTACATCTTTACTCAATCAGTTAATAATAATCAGAATATTCTTGCAATTCTTACTCTGAGAGAGATTGATAGTGAAGTTAATTACTATATCTCATCACATTCTATTAGAGATATCAAGTAGTTTCAGTAGATCTTTTCTACAATTCTTTTATAAGATGATGAAGAAATAATAGTTATAGTTTCAGACAAAGTATCTAATACTGTTCAATATCTCAGATCAGTAGAACTCTTAAGAAATTATTCAGTATAATTACTTATAATCTAAATGCTTAGTTATATATGAATCATACATCTCTTATATTACCTAATTGTATAAGAGTTCAGAATGAGAGACTTAACATTATTTATAAAATCACAGATTATTACTATTATTCATTAAGTATTCTAAGATATCAGTTCTTATATATAGTTCTGAAGAGAATTGAGAGACTTTTTATTATACTATTATTATTACTACTGCTCTTTCATTATACTTATATACAAGCGGAGCTTATGATGAGTCATTGCATGATGTTAAATACAGATCAAGTGTTAATGATACAGAAGAAAATACAGGTGTTAAGATCATGCCAAGATAACAAGAATATAGAAAATACAAAGAAGTGACAATTAAATACATGTAATAATAACATTTCATCTCAGAAACACAGAGTAATTTGTTGAAGTAATTTATACACCTCTATATTTATTAGAAACCTGAGGTGCTTAGATTTCAGATTTAATGTATTCTCTGCAGGTTTCGAACTCACACGCCTTGGTTTCCCACACCAAGGCAGTATCAGGTGGCCGCATTAATCATTCAGCTACTGAGTTCTTTTTATCATACTGCTTCAGTAAGTGTCTGAAGAAGTTTATCAGTTTAAGCTGTTGTACACCACAGTTTCTTCAGTGAAGATTTGAAACCTATTCTAATTAGAGAGATATGTATAGTACTGTGAGTTATCTCATTATAATTAACTAATATTTTCAGATTCAAGAGTCAGTGCTCTCAGTTCATATAGTGAGTATCTGTTATATTAAAAGATATATCTTACTCTTATTATAAGAGTGAATCTGTCATTGAGTTTTAACTGCTGAGACAGTAGTGTATTATGAAATGAAAATAACTTAACAGTTTAAACCAGTGTATCTGTCATTCAGTAAGCTTGTAAGTGATTATGAAATACTTGAGACTTTTATAATCTGTGATTATCTTGAATTTAAAGACACTTTGAAGTTCACAGTCTCATTTCTTCAGATAGTATACTATTGTAAGAAGTTTCTTATTATAGATCTTATAATTGCACTTGATGAGACTCAGTTTCTTAGATATGAAGATATATAATTATAAGATATCTTTATTATTATATTGTAATTTAGCTTCTTCTGTAATATAGTCACAGAAGTCAGCTTTAAGAACTATTTCATAATCTGAGTTAAATATGATTAGCAGAGAGATATTAATAAATATTTTCTTTATTTATATGAATGCAGCTTCAGTGTCTGCTAATTATTGAAATACTAAGTTCTTCTTAATAAGTTCTATAAGTGATCTAGTAATATCTGAAAAGTTTTGTATAAATCATTGATAGAAGTTAGTAAATTCAATAAAGCTTTATATATCTTTCACAGTGTATGAAGCTTTTCATTCAAGAATAGCAGAAACCTTCTCAGAGTTTATTCAGATACTCTTATCAGCTTCTATAATAAAATCTAGATATTTTATACTTCTGACTTTAAAATCATACTTATCTATATCTATCAGTAGTTCTGCTTCTCATAGTTATTATAATACTCTTTATATATGTTCTTGATATTTTTTTCTGAACTCATTAGTAAAGATGAGAATGTTATTAAGATAAGTAGATACAAACTTATCAAGAAAATCTCAAGGTGCTCAGTTGATATACTTCTAAAATATATCAAGAATATTAATCAATTCAAAAGATGTGACTGCTTATTAAAAGAGATTATATTATATTCAGAATACTGTAAGTCACTTATCTTCTTCAGTGATATAAATCTTATAAGAAGTAGTAATAATATCTAACTTTGTAAATCATTGAGCTTGTCTGATACATGTTAGAGTTTCATTAATAAGAGATAAAGAATAACAGTCTTTCTTTATTAATTTATTCAGTTCTTAATAGTTCATATAGAATCAGAGTTCTCTGTGTGATTTCTTTGCAAAGAGAATAGAAGCTGCAGTGAATGAAAAGAGTTACTAATATATATAAATCTCTTATGCAACAAATTGTTGAGTGTCTTTCAAAGAAGAAGAACTTCATCTTAAGACATATTATAAAGAAAATCCTATAATTATTCAGAATTCTTATTATTCTTCTTTTTCAACTTGATACTGTAATCTATTTCTAAGTCTTGTAAGAGAAGTAGATTTATAACACTATGTTATTGAAAGACATCTAGATATTTGTGATACTGTTAAGAGAGTTTTGTATGAGAATCTGTTATCATAACACAGAATAACTTTTCTAGAGCTTTTTTAATATTAGCTAGACTAATAAAGTAGATTACTATATTATTCTACTATCAGCAACTCTGTCAGAAGCTCTTTCAGAGCATTTTATAAGTATTAACAGAGATCTATATAAGATTCATAGTCTTGAAAACATCATCTTCACGAACTCAATTATTATTAGAGAATATTAAACTTCTGTTTCAAGTATTTAATAAGATATCTTATTCAAATAGTCAGACAAGTTCTAGTATAAGATTATAGTTAAGATTATTAACTTCATATGTACAAGCATCTTCACATTGATGTTTTTCAACATTAATGTTTAGTTTCACTATATAATAGATATATACATCTCTTCAGCTCTTAAATTCTGCAAGAAGTCAGGGTTTTGATAAGAGAATATACTGAAGAATGCAGTGTCTTACAACTGAGGATTTAGTCATTGTGTAGTAACATAGACTGCTGTCTATTATAGGTTTCATATTATACATATTATTTATCACAGCAGATACAAAAATCACATTCATTGTCATTTTCTCTTTAAATTATTATTATTCAATCTCTTCAAGCTTCTACTTGTAAATTTGAGTAGAAGCTAATCTTTTCTCTGTCTTATCAGAGTATTCTCATAGTTATCTTTCAAATCTTCTTCTAATATAGTATGATTGATGTGAAGTGACACTGATTCTTTGTTTAAATAAGAAGATATGTAGACTGATCAGTAGTTAAAAGTAATATATTCTGATTAGTTACAGTTGATGTACACTTCTTATTAATGTTAATCAGTGACTTCTTCAGAGTTGATTTCAGAGATTTAAAAGTCTGTTCAGACAGTGAAGACTCTTGCTTGTGTATAGATATTCAAGTCTACTCAATTTATAACATCTACATTATTATACTTTGATGTAGATGTATAAGTGTAATATCTTCTACTTTTATTCTGTATATTCTTAAGCTTGATAAGACGGTCATTCAATGTTCAGAGTTGTATACAGAAGATCTTATAAGTCAGAGCTTCATTAACACTTATAAGAGCTTGTAAAAGTTTAAAAGTGAGTATCTTCTAGAGCATGCTAATCTTCATTCAATTCTTGCAAGAATAACTGTCCACTTCTAGAATCTTGATATTGAAGTTAGGAATAAATATTATAAGAGAAGTATTTCTCTGTCAGATACTCTGTAGTCAATCTAATATTTTCTGCTGTATAGCAGTGTCTCCGAACAGAATATTAAAATGTTTAATAATGTAATTGAAGTTATGTAACACTGATTCACATGTCTTTATTCATGAGAGAAACTTCTGTTTCATATAATCTTTCAATTGATTATTGATATATTAATCTTGATTAGTTAATGAACTGATGACATCTTTATCTACAGTAAGTTTCACAAGTATGTTCAATCTTCATAACAAATAGAGAGTGAGATCAGAAGTATTAAAATATGCAGAAGTATTTAGACATTTCTTCAGCACTTTTATTATGTTCATATCTGATTCAGTCAGTGTTGAAATTGTCTGTGCAGAGGCTTCTTAAATTCTTGTTAAGCTAATCATTGAATTTCTTCATATTAATCTTGTTAATTAACATGCATATCAGCTATCTACTATTGATATAATTTTAACATTGCTCAGAGTCACTGCGGCACTGTGTTTATACTCAAATTCAAGAGTTCTCTTATATTATCAGTAGACATAGCTATATCATTCATCAGATGTATAGTATCCGGGTTTGACAATTCTTCAAAATCAGATTCTTCAGAATTGAAAGAAGTATATTCATATAAATATCTTATACATTTAAGATGTCAGAACTCTCAGATCTTTCACTGATATTATCTTCATAAGATCTTGTTACGGAGTCAGAGTGACTGATGAGTAAGCTTCTATCTATCTAGTAAGAACTCAGTGTTCACTTAGCTAGTCTGTAATCATTCACTTTCTAATTATTACACATTGTTATATGTTCAGATATCTTTTTAATGAGTAATCATTTTTAATGAGAAGACAGTGAATAATTTCTAAGTGTAATGAGTCACTACTGCATAGATCAGCATTAAGATATAAGTCTTATATAATAAAAAGTAAATAATATTAGAGAAGGAAAAAAGAGAAAGTGTGAGAATCAGTTCTTAGAGCAGATATTTATATGTGTACAAGGTAAAGCTTTGAAACAGGAGAATAGAAACTTCGTGAGTTTCTCAGCTGAGATTCAGTGACTGAAAATCGGAGCTTTTAATAGTAATCTATGAAGTGTAATGAAATGATCTATCAATCGGGCGTAGTCTACTACAAGTTCAATTAAAACTGCTGCAGGGCCTGATTCAATCAATTACTTAATTATTCAAAAGACATATTTCTACTTGAAGAATGAATATTTTAAGCTCTTTTTCAATCTCTTGAAAAATAATTATCATTCTGAATGCTGAAGAGAAGCTACTGAAGTGATTCTTATAAAATCTAATAGAAAATCTTCAATTTCTAAGTCATATAGAGTAATATCTCTATTGAACTGTCTGAGAAAGATTTTAGAAAAGATAATAGCTACTAGACTATGTTTTATAAGCTTTATAGTGACTCTCTCTATTTAATCAATAAATGAAGGATAGAAAACAATATGCTGTAATTAACACTGTTCTTTCAGTTGTTATAATATTCAAATAGCAAAGCATGATGATCAGATCTCAACTGCAGTGTTTATTGATATAAAAGATGTATTTGCTCATGTTTCAAAGTTAAAGATGATTTAAACTTTGAAGATGTTAAAGCTGTCACTTTCTCTAATAAAATGAGTTAAGTGTTTTATGTTTAAAAGAATTATACAATTATTCTTTAATGAAATAAAATAAGATAAGACTGAGATAAAAATAGAAGTACTGTAAGAATCTTCAATCTTATCTGTTTTATTCATAATATACACTGTATATCTATTCAAGAATGAAGAGATAAAAATAGTAAGATTGTTAATTTATATGAATAATATTAATCTAGTCTACAGTTCAAAAACAATTAAAGAGAATTTAGAAGTAATTGAAAAAGCAGTAAAGAAAATTCTTGTTATAGCAGATATCAATCAAAATAAATTTAATATGAATAAACCTGAGTTAATTCATTTTTTTTCAGATTTAATGAGGAAAAACCAAGTCTAACTCTTTTAAATGAAGAGATTAAACTCAGTTTAAATGGTAAATAACTGAGAGTATGATTAAACTTGATGTTGAATTTTAAGTATTATATTTAACAAAGAACTATTAAGATAGAAAGACTATTAAATAACATAACAAGACTATTAAATACAGAGAGAGATCTATTCTTCCAGACTATGAGACAGTTATACATAGTCTGTAGCATCACAGTAGCTTATTATAAAGTTCAAGATGAATAAAATAATTAAGAAAATTTCACTGAACTCTTTTGAAGTCTGTAAAACAGAGCTTTGAGAAGAATTCTAGAAGTATTCAAATCATCTTCTGTTAAAGTAATCAAAATTAAAGCATTAATTTCTTCACCTACTATTAGATTTGAAAAAGCCTGTATAAACTATGTTCTGAGAGTCATAAAAATGAACTTAAATTATATAATCAGATAAAGAGTTTCTTCTTTATTTTCATCTATTAACTAAGGAAATAAACTGAATTGAAATAGATTTCTTAATTGAAATGAAAATAATTCTTTAAACAAAATGCTCTCTCAACTATATAGACTATATTCACTAATTAAGAATTAATTTTCTTTATTAAATGTTGAGAAAATTGATTATAAGAAGATATCTCTCTGAAGAGAAAAACTAAAATCTCTTATAGACTTGTAAATAAGTAAACTATCTGAAGAGAGAGAATATAAGCAGTATTTAAAAAAGATCTCTATAATTAATATAAAAGACTCTATTCTGATTTACTCAGATAACTTAAAAAATGTGAATTTAAACAGATTAGATATAGATATTGCTTATACTGAAGATAATATCAATTTTATCTCAGATTTCTGAAATTTAGACTTTACAATAGTGAAAGCTTTCAAACTTATTAAAATAAAATCTTGTAAAAGACAAACTAGTTTGAAAAAGATATAAATATTCTCTAATTATCAAGCTTCTTTAAAAAGACTTAGAAATAGTCAGATGTATAATAATTAAATGAATCTTGAACTGATTTTAAATTCTGTTATGAAAATTCAAAAGAGAAGTATATTAAAATTAATAATTTATCTACACAATGTTTCTACTGATATGAATATTCATAACAATGAATTGACTGATTCAGCTGTAAAAAAGAGTTCAGAATTGAACAGATCTATTTAAAAAACAGTATTCTGATCTTTTATAAAGAGAAAGATAAAAGAATCTTGTTTAAATAACTGAAATAAAAGCTGACAGAAATAAAAGAAGAGTGTATATATTATTCAAGATTTGAAACAAAACTTAAGTGAAAATCTTACTTAATAAAATGTAAAAAGAAAGTATTCTCATTTATAATTCAGCTGAAACTAGAATATGATTATTTCAAATCTTATATACAAAGGTTTGATAATAGATTTGATTGAACAGAATGCTTATTCTGTAATATAAATGAAAATCCTAAGTATATTATAATACATTGTGTATTATACAATAGTCTCCGAGCTAGATTGAAAGAGAAGTATGATTTAAATCAATTAAATATAAGATTCTTATTCTCGACTGAGACAGAAATTAAATACTTAATAGATTTTCTATCAGAAACTCAAGCAGCTATAAGAAAATGACTGAATTCAGAAGTATCTGAATATGAAGAGGCGGAAAGTGATTAGATATAATCTGTTAAAACAGCTATATACTAGCTTTTAATAATTTTATTTTATTATAGTCTCTCTTTACTGTACTTGTTCCTTTCTGTTCTTTTCTATTCATCTCTTTAATATGTCTATCTTTAAGACTATGTTCTCTTTTCCTTTGTCATGATATTTTCAAATGATTTTAAAGTATCAGAAGGCGTTGAAATACTGTAATTTGAAAACAGTTTTAATATTCTGAGCTGGAATTTTCTGATTTTACATATCTGAAATTGATAAATGTATAATAGTTGACTCTATAGATATAGTCTCTGACTGTATACATCTATAATTGAAGAATAATAATAATAATAATATCTGATTGATGAATATGAGAACGCCGCTTCTATACAAGGTCAGTAGATTACTCTTTCTTGATAATAAGACGCTGCTGAGATATTACTCCAGCTATTCTCACTCATGAAATAAGAGAAGAGTATCTACTCATTGTCTATATAGAATAGCTAGATGCTGACTTCTTATAAAAGAAATCAGCAATTCATTTTTTCTTCTACTGAGATTTATACAAGAGTTACTGCATTTCTTATACAATCTTCTTAGTATACTAAGTACTATATCTGTGATATTCTCATAATAACTCTGTAGTCTATAAGCTCACTATTCAAGCAAGATAGTCAAGCTCACTTATACAGCTTCTTAATAACTATCTCTACATAATGTCACTGACTAGTCATCACTTTAATTTCATCATATTACAATTTAAATCACTTAATGTGATTACAAGTTTGCCCCGGTGGCCGAATGGTTAATACGGTCACCCGGTAGCGCCTTGGCGTGGGAAATCAAGATACGTGTGTTCGAAACCCGCAGGGACTACATTAAATCCGGAACTCAAGCATCTCAGATTTCTAATAAATACAGAGATGTATAAATTGCTTCAATAAATCACTCTATGTTTCTGAGCTGAAAAGTTATTATTGCATGTATCTAATTGTCACTTCTTCATATTTTTCTATGTTCTTGTTATCTTGATATGATCTCAATACCTGTATTTCCTTCTGTATAATCAACACTTAACCTGTATTTAACATCACGCAAGAACTCATCATAAGCTCCGCTTGCATATGAGTATAATGAAAGAATAATAATAATAATAATAATAATTACAAGTTTGAATCAGTTAAGCTCTAATAGACTGATATAATCTTATACACTTATGCTGAGACTGATCTGATCTCATTCTCTGAAAGAAACTCTACATTATTCTCTAGAGTGTATACATCTCTATCTCAGCAGAAATCTGAGATTTCTGAACCTGCTGCACATTTTAACATGAGCTTTTCAACTGCTCTATCACTGTCTCAGTCTCTACACATCTACATCTATTATAAAGATAGAGAGATTAAGGTCAGAGATTCTCTGAGATACAAGAGAAATATATTATCTGAATTTCACAGCTTTATTTATACTCTTGAATGAAAATTCTGCCTTAATCTGAGTCAGTATAATACTTATAAGATATAAGTAATATACACTGTCAACCTTCTTGAAGACATCTCTGCAACTACTTGAGTTACTAAGAAGAGAGAGCTTGAGTGTACTGATACTATAATAACTTGAAAAGAATTCAAGAACTTTCTACTGAATTAAATTAAAGATTACTGTAACTGCAGCTTCACAGCAGCACAGTAGTTTAACTTATTATATTAATAAGATGATGAGAATTCTTTCAATTTCAATATAAGATTTAAAGAATATTGAAAGAAATTGACTAATGATTTAAATTAATTAAAAACACAGCTTTATCTCACAAAGCTGACTTATAAGATACAGACAATGATATCACAGTATCAGAGATTATCAATTAATTATACTAAGCTTATCAACCTGACTTTCTGAATTCATTTGAATAATCAATTCTCTGAGAAAAAGATTAATAAGATCTCTTCTAAGTAATTAATAATAAGATCTAAACAGCACTGTAACAGCTTCAGTGTAATAAAAGTAAAGAAGAATTTTAAGTATTCTGATTCTTCACTCACTGTGAAGAATTATTAAAAAAGATTTGATAAAGATCTCTGTTTTAACTGTAGAGCTAATAATCACTATACTAGTGATTATAAGAAGCAGAAGAAGAGAAGAAACTGAGAAGATATCTTCTCAAAGTTAACTTCTCTTCTGATAAATGTATTCACAGAAGATAAAGAAGAGAAAGAAATAAAGAATTGATAATTCTCATATCTCTGAGTTTATGTTACAATCACAATGTATATCTCAACTGAGAAGATATCAGTGAGATATCTACTTAACTTCAGAGTGAATACTAACTTTATATTCTATTTCTTTTCTTTGATAAAGAATTGAAAGAAGATAGATCTGTCAAATTATATGAAATTTATCAATGAAATAAAATATCACTGTTTTGACATAATTTAAGCAAAGTATGTGATCACAGACTTAGAAGAAATCTTTAAGAAGAGCAGTCTGCTTCTTCATATTATCAATATTGTAGATGAGAACATTATTCTAGATCTTCTGTAATTGAGAGAAAGCAATTCTCTCATTAACTAAGTCACTCAGATGTGACAGTATTATCTCACTAATGAAGAGACAGTAATAGAGAAATCTGAAGAGTTTCATCAGAAGAATCTTGAGAAAAAGATAGAGTTAATATACTATGTAGCAGATGACTGAGACTTGAGAATAGATGAAGAAGTCATCATTCTCGCTGCAAGATTAGCAGCAGTATTCATTATTAAAGATAGATGAATATGATATCTCTTTATAGATTATAAGAATGTCTTTTTAGAAAGAGAAGCAGCAAAGTTTTCTGATATCAAGATATGATATAAGATTTATCTTAAAGACAGTGTAACAGTATTATACAGACCTCTTTACAACTTGTCTATAAAGAAATTGAATGTTCTGTGCAAATATCTTAAGAAAGCATAATCAAAGAACTGAATACACTTATCAAAGAGTTCAGCAGAGATGTCTATACTCTTTATATTCAAGAAGAACAGTAGACTACATCTATATGTAGACTACAGAGATTTTAATAAAATAACAATTAAGAATCACTATTCATTATCATTAATTGACAAGATGATCAATTGATTATCTGAAGTAAAGATGTTTTCAAAGATTAATATACAGAATATCTATCATAGAATCAGAGTTAATAAAGATGATGTTTGAAAAATAGCTTTTCATATCAAGTACAGTACTTTTGAATATCTTGTTTTATCTTTTGATCTTTGTAATGCTTCAGTCATCTTTCAGACTTATATAAATAAGACACTGCATGGCCTTGTCAACATCTTCTGTATAATATACTTAAACAACATTCTAATCTTCTTGAACATGAAGAAAGAACATGATACTCATGTTTGAGAAGTATTGAGTTACTTGAGACAGCACTAACTCTATACAAACACTGAAAAATACTCATTCTATATACAGGAAATTGATTTCTTAGATTATATTATTAAGATAAATGACATTTCAATGAATAGAAGCTGAGTCTTCATCATTGAGAACTGACCAGCACTGTGAATATACTGCAAGATACAGATGTTTCTAGAATTTGTGAACTTCTACAGATAATTCATCTATACATATTCACAGATTACTGTCTCTCTTACAGATCTGTTAAAGAGAAGTGTGAAAGACAGAAAAACAGAATTATTTATTCTTACTCAAGACACTGTGCAGGCATTTACAGAATTAAAACAAGCTTTTACAGATATCATAATACTGAATCATGTTAATTCTGACTTACTCAGTCAGTGTAAGACTGATATATTCAGAAATGAGATCTGTGAAATCTTTTCACAGTTGACATCAAAGACCTTTCAACATTGAAAGAATCAGAGAATAATCACTTTTAAGAATACAGATAATGAAATATCTGTGAGAGAAGACTTTTTCACAGAGTCTATAAGACACTGTAAATGAAGATTAGTGATCTTCTTCTTCAAGAAGTTATTACTCATGCAGAGAAGGTATGATACTTAGAATCAAGAGATGTTAATAATTGTTGAATTTTTTAAGATCTGATAACATTATCTTCAGAGTAGTAAGTATTCAGTGTAAGTTCTCACTGATTATACAAATCTGTATTATTTCTTGATAACAAAGAGCTTGATAAAATGTCTAGTCAGATAAGCAGAGCTGCTTTCAGAGTATAATTTCTATATTCAATATTATTCAGATAAGCTTAATCTCATCAATATGCTGTCTAGATAACCTGATTATAGTATTATTAATATAGAGAAGAATTCTATAAAGAAATCTCTGTCATCACTGCAGAAGAAGCTTGCTGAAGAGAATTAAGATTCTCTAAAGCTCAGAAACAGCATCAGTAAGACAGCTGTATAACTCAGTATAGAAGATGAAAGAAAACCTGAATCTCTGCAGAGAACTGACACTGAAGATTATGAGCTTCTGTGGCGGGCTGCGCCCGATCAATCATATAGACTATTTCGTTACACTCCACAGATTTCAATCACTTCATTCTCGAATGTGTATGCTCTGATTCTCAGCCATTCTCAATCACCGATTCTCGGCTGCTATGAACGCGTGTATATTCTTCCGCCCCGAAGCTCCACCGCGTATGCCACCACATACATGTATAAATATTCACCTCAATCACTGATTCTCACACTTTCTCTTTCTTTCCTTCTCTAACATTTTTATCTTTGTTATATAAGACCTATCAATATTATATCAATCTATTCAGCATAGGCCTCTTACACTATAAAAATATTCATTATCTTCTCATTAGAAACAATTATTCATTAAGAGATATCTGAACATGTAACAACATATAAGAAAGAGAAAACACAGTTAAGTGAACACTGAGTCTTCAGATAGAAGCTTGCTCATCAGTCACTCTGACCCTGCAATAAAGATCTTATAAGAGAATATCAGTGAAAGACTCAAGAGTTCTAACACTCAGACATATGAGAATATAATTACATTTCTTCAGATTTCACAGATATCATACATCTGACAATTGATATAATCATGTCTAATAATAATATGAAACTCTCAAATATGAACATAGACATGATGTCACAGTGGCTCTGAGCAATGTTAAAATTACAACAGTAACAGATAGCAGACATGCATACAACTCAACAACTTCAATACAAAGAGATTCAATAATTAACTCATGCAATTTCAACATCTACAGAACTGAATATAAAAGCACTGAAAGAACACTTGAGTGCTCTCACATATTTTAATACTTCTGATCTCACTCTCTACTCATTATAAAGAATGGAAATACTTGTGAAACTGAGTGTAGATGAAGATGCTATCAGTTCATTAATTAATTAAGATTGATATATCAATGAATGATTGAAAGATCATGTGAAACAGAAGTTTCATTCATGAATGAAAGCATGTGAATCAGTGTTATAAATATCTCATAATATTATGAAACATCTTAATATTCTGTTCTAAGACACTGCTATACAACAGAAAGTATTAGATTGATTACAGAGTATTTAAGAGAGAAACACTTCTCTTATAACATTTATTCCTGACTTCAACATCAAGATTCTAGAAGCAGATGATCAATCTTGAGAGAATTGAATGAAGATTAACATACTCAAGAAGATATTAACTTTCAAACTCTTACAGGCTCTTGTAAGTGCAGATGAAGACCAGACTTATGAAGACTTCTGTACACAGCTTCAGACAATGAATAACTGTCTTATCAAGCTCAAGAATATACAGAACAGTGATAGAAGATATTACACCTCAGTGACTCATACACTCACACTGAGAAATAACAATAATGCAGATGCTATGAATTGAGTAGACTTGAATATCTATACATAAGCAAGAGTCTCTGCTGTCTGAATAGACTTCTGAGTCTCTGAGATCACTTCTGAAGAAGTGACTGATTAATATTAATATGAAGTGTGTATCAACTGTAACTGATCAGAATACATTGCTTTCAACTGTCAATTGATCTATATATCTTCATACTCAAGAGAAAGATCAGCATCTTCTTATTCAAAGAATGAATCAGTGCCTGTCTGCATCAATCACATTATATTAGAGAAAGATTCAGAAGATAACTATGAGAATGTCTCAGTGAAACAGGGAAAAGATTAGCTTCTGTTTAAATTCATAAACAGAAGCTTGAAGAGATCAGATGACAATATTATTATTATTATTATTCTTTCATTATACTCATATGCAAGCGGAGCTTATAATGAGTCCTTGCGTGATGTTAAATACAGGTCAAGTGTTAGTTATACAGGAGGAAATACAGGTGTTGAGACCATGCCAAGATAACAAGAACATAGGAAAATACAAAGGAGTGATAATTAGATACATGCGATAATAACTTTCCAGCTCAGAAACATAGAGCAATTCATTGAAGCGATTTGTACACCCTCTGTATTTTATTAGGAACCTGAGGTGCTTGAGTTCCGGATTTAATGTATCCCCTGCGGTTTCGAACCCACGCGCCTTGGTTTCCCACGCCAAGGCGCTACCGGGTGGCTGCATTAACCATTCAGCCACCGGGGCATCAGATGACAATAATTTGAAGAGAAGATGATAATGAATATGATTCTTATATCTACTGTATTGATAACATGTATAATATGAAAGCTATGATAGACAGTAATCTATGCTACTATGCAATGATAAAATCTTCAGTTATAAGACATTATAATCTTCAGTGTATCTCTTTATTAAAACCTCAACTTCTCACAGAATTTAATGATTTAAAAGACATTTATACTTATTATATAATGAAGCTGATCATAGATGTGAGAGAACATCAACATAAAGATGTCTATATATATAAAGTTCATAATCTTGATTATAATCTTATATTAGAACTTGTCTGACTATCTGAACAAGATGTCTTATTAAACACTTAAAACAGAAGCTTGATATTCTCTAATAATGATAGAATTTACAAAGATGACATTCACAAGACTATTAATCTGATACAGATCTCTGTTAATATCTATGAAATACTCAGAAAAAGAAGTCACTGAAAGAATTGCTGATAGTAGAATCATGTATCAATCTATTCTATCAGTCTGACTGATATTAAAAAGACTCTGAAAAAATTATCCTGTGTTATAATAAGAGATTCTTATATAAAACTCTCTTAATAATATCATGAATATCTAGATGTCTTCTGATAAGATAATATTATAAATATATCTCTCTTACAAGATCTCAGAGTGAATCACAGTATCAAGTTGAAGAAAAAGAATGATAAGAATCTTAAACTGTCATGAGACTCTCTTTATAACATATTCTAAGATGAACTCTGTCTTCTTTAAAAGACACTTAATAATCTGTTGAATAAAGAATTCATATATATTAGCAACTCTTTCACTGCAGCTTTATTCTCTTTGCAAAGAAATCAGATAAAGACTCTGATTCTGTGTGAACTACTGAGATCTGAACAGATTGACAAAGAAAGATCAATATCTCTTATCTCTCATCAATGAAATCCTAGCACAGATTGAGTGAGCTCAATGATTTATAAAACTAGATATCATCACTGTATTTTATAAGATTCATATCACTGAAGAGAATGAATGACTTACAGCATTTCAAATATATTATAATCTCTTTGAATGAATAGTCACACTCTTTGAACTGATTAACACTCTCAGTACATTTCAGAAGTAGATTAACTGAGCACTCTAAGATTTTCTTAATAAGTTTATATCTGCTTATCTAGATAATATTCTCATCTTTATCAATGAATTTAGAAAAGAATATCAAGAGTATGTGTAAAAGATATTATAATAGCTATGAGAAGCAGAACTACTGATAGATATTGATAAGTGTGATTTTAAAGTCAAGAGTATCAAGTATCTGAGTTTTATTATAGAAGCTGACAAGAGAATTTAAATGAATTCTGAGAAAGTCTCTGTCATTCTTGAATGAGAAGCTTTATATACTGTGAAAGATGTATAAAGCTTTATTAAATTTACTAACTTCTATCAGCAATTTATATAAAACTTCTCAGATATTATAAGACCACTTACAGATCTCACTAAGAAAGACTCAGTATTTCAATGATCAGTGAATACTGAAGCTGCATTTACACAGATAAAGAAGATGTTTATTAATATCTCTCTACTGATAATATTTAATTCTGATTATAAAACAGTTGTTAAAGCTGATTTCTCTGACTATGTAATAGAAGAAGTAATATTATAATATAATAATGAAAATATTCTATAATCATGTATCTTCATGTCTAAGAAACTGAGTCCTGCTGAATGCAATTATAAGATCTATGATAAGAAACTTCTCATAATTATACACTATTTAGAACAATGAGACTCTGAACTCTGAAGTATCTCTGAATTGAAGATAGTCATAGATTATAAGAATCTCAAATACTTCATAACTATCTACAAACTCACTGAATGATAGATGTGATAGTCTGAGTTCTTAAGTTACTTTCATTTTATAATACACTATCATTCTAGTAGCCAGAACTCAATAACAGATACTCTTTTATAACAAGAGTAAGATATGTCATCTGATGTAACAGATACTTACTGAATAAACTGAGAGCACTGACTCTTGAATCTGAAGATACTAGTTAATCAAGATGAAACAGTTCATGACACTATACATGCTTCTTCAGGTAGAACTGTCATTGATATCTTCACTTTGTCTATACTGAATAAACTGTGATATACAGCAGCTCAGACAGATGAACTTCTTCAGACTCTTATCAAAGCAGTATATCAAGAAGCATTCTGATTTTCCTCAGAACTATGTATAAGAATTAATATCTCAGAATATTCAATCAATGATAATAACACTTTACAATTTCATGAATAACACTGAGTCTCTCACTCTGAATTCTTATACACTCAGATAATGCAAGAGATGCATAATTCATGTATAATCAGTTATTCAGGCTGTGAATAACTGTATAGAATAGTCTTCTGAGAGTTCTACTGATCTAAGATATTAAATAGTATCAGATACTTTATCTGAAACTGTAATCACTGTTCTTCTATTATCTCATGAAAGAACTGTAGAAAAGATCTATTAAAATCACTTAATATCTCTGATAGAATCTGATAAGATGTAGTAATTAACTTCACTATCAATCTATCTAAGAGTAAGAGTTATAGAAACATTCTGATCATTATAAATCAACTGAGCAAAGATGTAATATTGAAATCTTGTAATAAGATAAATACTGAATAAGTTATTAAAGCTTTTCTACAGAGTCTGTTCTATTGAATGTATAAATTACTGAGATCTATAGTATTAGATCAGAGCTGTTAATTTATAAGCATTCTCTAAACAAGAATCTGTCAAGTTCTTAAGATTATATACTGTCTATCAACTGCCTATCATTCTGAGACTGATGATATATCAGAATGAATAATTCAGACTATGAAGAATTATCTCTGTAAGTTCTGTAATCACTTATAAGATGATTAACATGATCTTCTTCTATACACAGAGATTGCTATCAACAGTTGAGATGCTGTTTTAACAGATATAAGCTCATTCTTTCTTATACATAAATATCACATGAAAGTGTTGAATCTTCTAGAGATTATACAGTTCATATCAGATCTCTGCAGTCTGATTCAGATCACTGATAATATAGTAATAAAGCTCTGAGATATCTGTGATTAAGCAGAGGTCTTTATAATAACTGTGAAACAAGATTAAGAGAATCAAATCAATATTCACTGAGATTCTGCTGAACAATATAAGATAGAAGATCTGATATGATTGAATCTTAAGAATATACAAACTACATATTTATCTCATATACTAGATTATCATCATGTCAAGTATAAAGTGATAGAAGTTCTAGATAGTCACAACTACTGTCTTGACATATCATCAGAAATTCATAATGTATTTTATACAAGCTTGCTCTGCTGCACTGTCACTGATTCATTCTCTTCTCAACTAACTTCTGACTGACAGTCACCAGACATCATAGAAGAAGATAATGAGCTTGAGTGAGAGATTGAGAATATTCTCAATAAGAGACTCTATAACTGCAGCTGATAATATCTTATGAAATGAGTCAGCTATAATTAACAGACCTGAACTCTGAGTTTCATATTATCTGAAACAGTGATCCTTGATCAATGAGAACTGCTTCTGAAAGAAGGAGCTAATATGACAGGCTGCGCCTGATCAATCATATAGACTATTTCATTACACTTCACAGATTCTAATCACTTCATTCTTGAACATGTACACTCTGATTCTCAGTTATTCTCAATCACTGATTCTCAGCTGCTACAAACACATGTATATTCTTCCGCCCCGAAGCTCCACTGCATACACCACCACATACATGTATAAATATCCATCTCAATCACTGATTCTCACACTTTCTCTTTCTTTCCTTCTCTAACATTTTTATCTTTGTTATATAAGACCTATCAATATTATACCGATCTATTCGGCGTAGGCCTCTTACAGCTTCTCATATTATATTGTAGCGGGCTGCGCCCGATCAATTATATAGACTATTCCATTACACTCCATAGATTCTTTCATTCCCGATCACCGATCCGCGGCCGCTACGAACGCGCGTAGCATACACTCCGATTCTCAGCCTTTCTCAATCGCTGATCCTCGGCCGCTATGAACGCGCGTATATTCTTCCACTCTGAAGCTCCACCACGTACACCACCACATACATGTATAAATATCCATCTCAATCACTGATTCTCACACTTTCTCTTTCTCTTCTTCTTTAACATTTTTATCTTTGTTATATAAGATTTATATATTATACTGATCTAATCAGTGTAGGCCTCTTATACTATAAAAACATTCATCATCTTCTCATTAGAAATGATTATTCATTGAGAGATATTCAAACATATAATAATATATAAGAAATAGAGAAACAGTCAAATAGTTAAACAGATATCAAGTTTTCAGATAGAAGCTTACTCATCAGTCATTCTGACCCTGTAATAAGATCTTATAAGAGAATATCAGTGAAAGATCTAAGAGTTCTGACACTCAGATATATGAGAATATGATTACACTTCTTCAGATTTCACAGATATTATACATTTAATGATTAATATAATCATGTCTAATAATAATATGAAACTCTTGAACATAAGCATAGATGTAATATCACAGTGACTTTAAGCAATGTTGAAATTACAACAGCAACAGATAACAGATATACATACAACTCAATAACTTCAATATAAAGAGATTCAATAATTAACTCATATAATTTCAACATCTACAGAATCAAATATAAAAGCACTGAAAGAATATTTAGATACTCTTATATACTTTAATACTTCTGATCTCACTCTCTACTCATTATAAAGAATGAAAATGCTTATAAAACTGAGTATAGATGAAGATGCTATCAGTTCACTAATCAATCAAGATTGATATATCAATGAACAATTGAAAGATTATATAAAACAGAAATTTCACTCATGAATGAAAGTATGTGAACTAGTATTATAAACATCTGATAATATTATAAAATATCTTAATATTCTCTTCTGAGACACTGCTATATAATAGAAAGTATTAGATTGATTACAGAGTATTTAACAGAGAAATACTTCTCTTATAACATTTATTTCTGACTTCAATACCAAGATTCTAGAAGCAGATGATTAATCTTGAGAGAATTAAATAAAGATTAGCATACTCAAGAAGACATTGACTTTCAAACTCTTACAGACTCTTGTAAGTGTAGATGAAGATCAGACTTATGAAGAGTTCTGTATACAGCTCTGAACATTGAATGACTGTCTTATCAAGCTTAAGAGTATACAGAACAGTGATAGAAGATATTACATCTCAGTCACTCATATATCTACACTGAAGAATAACAATGATACAGATGTTATAAACTGAATAGATTTAAATGTCTATGCATAAGCAAGAGTTTTCACTATTTAAACAGACTTCTGAGTCTCTGAGATCACTCTTAAAGAAGTCACTGATCAATATTAATATGAAGTATGTATTAACTATAATCAAGTAGAACACATTGCTTTCAACTGCTGATTAATCTATATATCTTCATACTTAAGAGAAAGATCAGTGTCTTCTTAGTTAAAGAATAAATCAGTGTCTGTCTGTATCAATCATATTATATTAGAGAAAGATTCAGAGAATAACTACAAGAATGTCTCAGTGAAACAGAGAAAAGATTAACTTCTATTCAAATTTATAAATAGAAGCTTGAAGAGATCAGATGACAATAATTTGAAGAGAAGATAACAATGAATGTAATTCTTATATCTACTGTGATTGATAATATGTATCATATGAAAGTCATGATAGACAGTGATCTATGTTACTATACAATGATAAAATCTTCAGTTGTAAGATATTATAATCTTCAGTGTATCTCTCTATTAAAATCTCAACTTCCTGCAGAATTTGATAATTCAAAAAATATTTGTACTCATTACATAGTGAAGCTGATCATAGATGTGAGAGAATATCAGCATGAAGATATCTATATATATGAAGTTGATAATCTTGATTATAATCTTATATTAGAACTTGTCTAGCTATCTGAACAAGGCATCTTATTAAATACTTAAAATAGAAGCTTGATATTTCCTAACAATGATAGAGTTCATGAAGATGATATTCACAAGATCATGAATCTGACACATATCTCTGTCAATGTGTATAAAATACTTTAAAAAAGAAGTTATTATTAAAACTATTAACAGAGTCACTGACAAGTTCATTAATAGTAGAATCATCTATTAATCTATTTCATCAGTCTGATTAATATTAAAAAGACCTTAGAAAAGTTATTCTGTATTATAATAACAGATTCTTATATAACACTTTCTTAATAATATCATGAATATCTAGATGACTTCTGACAAGATAATATTATAAATATATCTCTCTTACAAGATTCTGAAGTGAATCACAGTATCAAAGTAGAGAAAAAGAATGATAAGAATCTCAAATTATTATAAGACTCTCTTTATAACATGTTCTGAGATGAACTTCTTCTTCTTTAAAAGACACTTAATAATCTGTTAAATAAAGAATTTATATACATTAGTAACTCTTTCATCACAGCCTCTATTCTCTTTGTAAAGAAATCAGATGAAGAACTTCAATTCTGTATAAACTATCAAGATCTGAATAGATTGATAAAGAAAGATCAATATTCTTTATCTCTTATCAATGAAACTCTAGCTCACATTGAATAAGCTCAATGATTTATAAAACTAGATATCATCACCATGTTTTATAAAATTCATATTACTGAAGAAGATGAATAGCTTATAGTATTTTAAACATGTTATAATCTCTTTGAATGAATAGTTACATTCTTTGAACTGATTAATACTCTCAGTACATTTCAGAAGTATATTAATTAAGCACTTCAGAATTTTCTTAATAAGTTTGTATCTATATATCTTAATAACATTCTTATCTTCACTGATAAGTTCAGAAAAGAATATCAAGAATATATATAAAAAGTATTACAATAATTACAAGAAGCAGAACTATTAATAGATATTGATAAGTATGACTTTAAAGTCAGAAGTACTAAATATCTAGATTTTATCATAGAAGCTGATAAGAGAATTTGAATGAATTCTGAGAAAGTCTTCATTATTCTTGAATGAGAAGCTTCACATACTGTGAAAAATATACAAAGCTTCATCAAATTTACTAACTTCTATTAATAATTTATATAAAACTTCTCAGATATCATAAGATTACTTACAGAACTTATTAAGAAGAACTCAGTATTTCAGTGATCAGCAGACACTGAAGCTGTATTCATACAGATAAAGAAAATATTCATTAATATCTCTCTACTAATAATATTTAACTCTGATTATAAAACAGTTATTAAAGCTGACTTCTCTGACTATATTATAGAGAGAGCTATATTACAATATAATGATAAAGATGTCTTATAATTATATGTCTTCATATTTAAGAAACTGAGTCTCACTGAATAAAATTATGAGATCTATGATAAGAAACTTCTCACAATTATACACTGTTTAGAAGAATAAGACTCTGAACTCTGAAATATCTCTGAATTTGAGATAATCATAGATTATAAGAATTTCAAATACTTTACAACTATTTATAAACTTACTGAATAATAGATGCAATAATCTGAGTTCTTAAGCTGCTTTTATTTCATAATACACTACTATCTCAGCAGTCAGAACTTGATAATAGATGCTCTCTTATGATAAGAGCAAGATATATCTTCTAATATAACAGACACTTATTGAATGAACTGAGAATATCAGCTTCTAGATCTGAAGATATTAGTTAATCAAGATAAAACAACTTATGACACTATATACACTTCTTTGATTAGAATATTCTCTTTTTAAATTATCACTGATATTAATATCTCAACTTCTTCTGAACCTACACTGAATGAATTATAATATATAACAGTTCAAACTAATGAACTTCTTTAAGTACTTACTGAAGCAGTATATCAAGAAGTATTCTGATTCTTCTCAGAACTATGTATAAGAACTGATATCTCAGAATATTCAATCAATGATAATAACACTCTACAATTCTGTGAATAATACTGAGTCTCTCACTCTGAAGTCTTACACACTTGAATAATATAAGAGATACATGATTTGTATATAACTGATCATTCAGATTATAAATAACTGTATAGAATAATCTTCTGAGAGTTTTACTGATCTGAGATATTAAATAGTATCAGATACTTTATCTGAAACTGTAATCACTGTTCTTCTATTATCTTATAAAAGAATCATAGAAAAGATCTATTGAAATCACTTGATATCTCTGATAGAATCTGATAAGATGTAGCAATTGACTTCACTATTAATCTATCTAAGAGTAAGAATTATAGAAACATTCTGATTATTATGAATTAATTAAGCAAAGATATAATATTGAAATCTTGTAATAGAATAAATACTGAACAAGTCACTGAAGCTTTTCTACAGAGCTTATTCTATCAGATGCATGAATTACTGAGATTTATAGTATTAGATTAAGACTGTCAATTCATGAGTACTCTTTGAACAAGAATCTGTCAAGTTCTCAAGATTTTATATTATCTATCAACTATCTATCACTCTGAGACTGATGATGCATCAGAACAGATAATTCAGATTATAAAAAATTATCTTTATAAGTTCTGTAATCACTTATAAGATGATTGATATAATCTTCTTCTATACACAGAGATCAATATCAACAGTTGAGATGCTATTTTAACAGATATAAGCCTGTTCTTTCTTATATATAGATATTATATAAAAGTGTTGAATCTTTTAGAGACTACACAGTTCACACTGAACTCTCACAGTCTGATTCAGATTGTTAATAATATAATAATAAAGCTCTGAGATATCTACAACTGAGCAGAGGTCTTTATAATAACTGTGAAACAAGATTAAGAAGATTAAATTAATATTTAACAAGATTCTGCAGAGCAGTATAAGATAGAAGACCTTGTATAATTGAATCTCAAGAATATATGAATTATATATTCATCTTATACACTAGACTATTATCATATCAGGTATAATGTAATAGAAGTTCTAGATAGTTATAACTACTGTCTTGACACATTATCAGAAATTCATGATAGATTTTATACAAGCTTGCTTCACTGCATCACTACTAACTCATTCTCTTTGCAACTGATTTCTGACTGACAGTCATCAGAGATCATAGAAGAAGATAATGAACTTAAGTGAGAAATTGAAGATATTCTCAATGAGAGACCCCGCGGCCGCAGCTGATAATATCTTGTGAAATGAGTCAGCTATGATCACTTGACCTGTACTCTGAGTTCCGCATTGTCTGATACTGCGGCCCTTCACTGATGAGAAGAAGGGGACTAATGTGGCAGGCTGCGCCCGATCAATTATATAGACTATTTCATTACACTTCACAGATTCCTACTGCTTCATTCTCAATCATCAATTCTCAGCCGCTATGAACATGTATAAATTCTTCCACTCTGAAGCTCCACTGCATACGCCATCACATACATGTATAAATATTCACTTTAATCACTAACTCTCACACTTTCTCTTTCTTTTCCTTCTTTAATGTTTTTCACTTTGTTATATAAGACCTATCAATATTATACTGATCTATTCAGCGTAGACCTCTCACACTCATTGATTATATATACAGTGTCTATTGTTATTATTATATGATTTCTGATTTCTAATTTCTGTTATTATTATATAATTCTGATGATAATTATCTCTCTTTTATTCTTCTGAATAGAAAGTGAACTTCTTTAAATCTGATTAACTGCTCTTATTCTCTTTCTCACATCTTATCTGTTTATATATATGATATTCATCTGAGTGTGAAGTTTTTTCTTAATAAGTAGAGTAGTATTAATCAGATGCTCTTCTGCTCACTGATTCTTTATATACTATCTTTTAAGATATTTTAGAATAATACTAACATGATAACTATAAATTGTTTCATAGATAAAATTATTATATTCTGAAGAAGTCTGCACTTCTTATCAGTTTTTAGACATACTATCAGATATTATTCAAAGGTTGCTTAAGTCAGTGTATAATAACAGATATATGCTGGCTTCTTATATATATTATACTAAATTAATTAGTGGCTGCTATAGCCTCTTTACATTTGTAAGCTGTTCAGAAGCGGCCGCGTTATTATTCAGCAGTTGTACATTCTTCTGAATCACAAGTAAATGAACTGTTTACAAGAATTGCTAAGTATATGACTTAGTCACAAAAGTAGTTTAGTGTCATGCCGAATTACTTAAGCAATATGCTTCAATCTGTTGATAATTACTACATCTACTCTAGTCACGTGCCATCTCGACCTATTCATTTAGTGTAACTCGCGTAGATAGATTACATATAATACAATAATATTATTCTTCAAGAGGTTATAAAGCTCTTTCACAAGCTAATGAATAACTGTAATAATGTGTTAAATTGACATCCTCACACATCATTACAAGTGTGTCTAGATGATTTATTAATTAATTGAACTTATAATGAATATGAGATCAGATAAAAAGTCTGACTTAATAAAGAATTACATGTCAATATAAAGAAGAAGAAATTCATAAATAACTAAAGTATAAGAAGAATTGAGTGTGAGCTTATTAACATCTACAATAAACTGAAAAGTAACTGTCTCAGAGATCTATGAGATGAATGACATAATTGTGAAAGAACAGTCTGATAAGTTTAATAATAAATATGAAGATCTGATTAAAGGTATCAGTGAGATGTCAGATAATGTAGAAGACTTAAGTAACTGAAACAATAATAGCTCTGTAAGTAAGAAGACTTATATGAGACTTGAAATTACAAGACTTCAGTATGAGATTGAGTGAATGAAGATTAGTAGAGATAAGACTCTTACAGATAATAAGATAAGAGTGAATCTGACAGAATATCTTCAATAGAAAGAGAAGATATCTGTTATAATAAAAGTTCTTAAAGAATTCAGAAGTTAAGTAAGACTTATCAAAAGATTAATAGTTCTCACTAAATTCATTAACTACTTAATATAAAGAGAGAAGATTCTTTTGACTGTAGAACAGTCTGAAACTGATAATATTCTTGAAGATAATAATCTTAATAAGAATACTACTATGAATATACAATATTTCTGAAAAGAATACAATCTGCAATTATCTTACAGATCAAGACTCATTTCACTATACTTAAGAAGTTCAAATTATCAGCTTATACACTATAAACTATTATAGAAAATGACTTTTCTGAGAGATCTGCTGTATACAGAACTTGTTTATTTAAAGAGCTTATTAAAATAATCTTTAAAAGTAAAGAATCTGACAGAGCTTTCATTGAATGATTAATTATTATAAGAACTAACTATATATATCTAGAATATAAGATTCTGAATGTTGTGTTTTTTAATAGACTGCTTACAGAAGTCAACAGAGATTGAGTCTTATTTATAAGAAATTGAATGAATCAAATTGATAAGAATAATACTCAACTCTTAGAGAATGATTTTATAAGTCTGTGCTGTGATATTCTTTTGCAGCTCTCTACTGCAAATGAAGTAAATACTGATATATCTAGAAATTCTATCCACAACACGTAAGATAAGAATAAGAAAGACAAGGAGAAGAAGAAGATCTCTGAGAACAAGAATAAAGATTTCATCGAGCTGAATAGAAAGAGTAATAATACTATTAAAATGTGTTATCATTGTTAAAAGATTGATCACATTCAAACAGATTACTGATTGAAATTTCCTGAAAAACACTCTACTAGTCATGATAAGAATAAGAATAAGAATAAGAATGAAACAGGCTCAGTGTCAGTGCATAATATTGTTGAGTAAGTATTTCATATGACAGAGAGAGTCTATTCTACTGATCAAAGTAATAAAGATATCTGAGTTCTGAACTCTGAATTCAGTGCTCATGCTACATCTTACAAGAATCTCATATTGATAGTGCTGTAGAAGATTAATGTTATATTGAAGATAGCTGATAAATTAACAGCTCTTACAACAGCTATAGAGAAGATAAATATATCAGTTGAAGAAGCAAATCTGCTGCTGCAGAATGTCTGCTATGTTCTCAAGCTGAAGATTAATCTTATGAGTTTTGAAAAGCTTGTATATCAGAGATATACATATAAGTAACTGATCTATAGAAACACTTATTTGACATACTAATCTCTTCTGACAAGATATTCAGTCTTACTGCTAAATTGAGTAATAAGAACATCTACATTCTGAAAAAACAATCAATGACTAGAGACTTGATTCAATTTATAATATTAAATGATGAATTTAAATCTGTGAAAATTCTACAGTCTGTAGAGAAAAAGAATTCTCTGCTAGTATTACTTAGTAAGAATATCAAGATTGTTAAACACACAATGTTACAATGATATTAAAAGCTTGATCATCTCAACTCTGCAGATATTACTAAATTAGCAGCAGATTCACAACTAGACTGACTGGCGAGATCATGAATTTCACATTTAGTCTCATTTAGTCTGGTCTCATACATTTCTTGGCGTGAGTCCCACCAGGACCAAGCCTCAAAAAAATCTGAAAATGGACCATTTCTGAGAGAAATGATGTGAAAAATGACTAGATTTAAGTCAAGAACAGTGAAATAAGAGTAATTTCTCAGAATAAACTGTGAAAGATAATCATTCTTTCAAAATCAGAATGAGACTGAGACTGAAAATTAAAATCAGTCTCATTCAGTTCATTCAGTGATTGCTTATATAATCAGAATTTGATAATAAGTATTAATAACATTTATGAAAGAACTAAATACATTCTTATACAAGTTTATTCTTCACTTTCTCATGAAAACTACACTTCTCTGATATACTGTGATCAAAGATATTAAACTGTCTGATAATTTCATGTTTTATAATCATGAGTTTCTTGATTTTTTCTTCTTATAATTGTTCTTGATAATAGTGATAAATATCTTAACTTGAGTTGAACTTTCACTTCATTCTCATCTCTGTCAATGAAATTATCAGAATATCATATATTATCAGTGCAATAGTTGAATATGTACTCTCAACAATTTTTTATAACTCTAGAATTGATTTGATGTATAACTTTATCAGATTATCTTGAAGATAGTGATCAAATTCAGTTTTATAAGTATATAGTTTTGCCTGATTTTCAGTTGTAATCAATATATACAAGTTCTGTTTCAAAGTAAGTATTATAGTTCTATATAATATGAAGTATTATCAAAGATTATTATTTACTAGAGAATTGTATTTCACTGTCTTCACATCTTAAACATCTGCTCATTCAAATCTCTGATAGTTGATATTGTAGTAGTCATAGACTAATTTAACATACAAGTCTCATTTCTTCTCTGTTCAATCTTGAGAAGTGTAGATATTAACTTAATAGAAGAGATCTAGTAGAGCTGCTACAGTATAGTACTCTGTAAAAGATTATTCAGTTTTGCTGTAGTACTATGCTAGTTTATCTCTTATAGTAATAATAGTCTGTGCTATAGCATCATCCCAGACTGAATTTCTTTTTAAGTGATTCAACTGCTTCTTAAGATAAGTAAATACACTATTATACACTCATCAAACTGACTGCATCATTGATGTACAAGTGATTGAGACTGTCTTTATTATCTTATAAACTAAAACAGTAAATTAATCACATATTTTAACTGAGTTCACTTCATAGCAAAAAGTTTCAATATCTGAATCTTTTCTCAATCAGAGTATTGCACTCAATGATCAATTATCTGATATAATCAAAGAGTCTGAACAGTTATCTTATATATTGAACTTTATCATATTCTAACATTCTGTATCATGTTCAGTGATGTAACTGATTTATTTATTTATTAAATATCATGAAATTGTTGTTATTGTTTAGAGAAGGTATAAATTGTATTAGCAATGTTTCAAATCTGTGATATTTAAATTATTAGTCAATCTATTCAAAATTAACAGTAGCATTATTAAAAAGCATTATTAAAAAGTATTATCAAAAAACAATATCTTTTACACAGTGAATGTAAAAGTTACTGGAGTAAGTACTTTCATCTCATTCTCATTTCAAGAATCAGCCATCTCATTATTCATTGTCTCAATGTTAAGATTCTTTATCAGTGTTTACATCACAAGTTGAATCACATGAGCAATGTAGAGAATATGACCTTGTTTATCATTTCAGAAATACAAAGTCAATTTTTATTTCAAGCTCTTCATTATAGTGTAGTTATTCACAGCATTATCAGTTGTAATTATAAGAAGACTGAGACTAATATCTTAATAGTCATTTTTAATCACTGTCATTAATATCTTCATCATATAATTCTCAGTATGACTACTGATCAATGATTTAAATTCAATTAATATCTCTTGATAAGTTCAGTTCTCATCAATGTAATAACATGTAACTCTCATAAATGCAAGATTGTTTGTACTAGTTAGACTGGCCGGTGGGACCATGAATTTCACATTTGATCTTATTTGATCTGGTCTTATACATTTCTTGGCGTGAGTCTCACCAGAATCAAGCATCAAAAACATCTGAAAATAAATCATTTCTGAGAGAAATGATGTGAAAAATGATCAGATTTAATGCAAGAACAGTGAAATGAGAGTAATTTCTCAAAATAGACTGTGAAAAATGATCATTCTTTCAAAATCAGAATGAGACTGAGACTAAAGATTAAATTCAGTCTTATTCAGTTCATTCAGTGATTACTTATATAATCAGAATTTGATAACAATTATTAATAATGCTCATGAAACAACTAAATACAATCTTGTGTAAGTTTATTCTTCACTTTCTCATGAAAACTACACTTCTCTGATATACTGTAATCAGAGCTATTAAACTGTCTGATAATTCTATGTTTTATAATCATGAGTTTCTTAATTATTTCTTCTTGTAATTCTCTCTAATAATAGTGATAAATATCTCAGCTTGAGTTTAACTTTCACTTCATTCTCATCTCTATCAATGAAATTATCAGAATATCATGCACTATCAGTGCAACAGTTGAATACATACTCTCAACAATTTTTCATAACTCTAGAATTGATTTAACATGTAAATTCATCAGATCATCTTGAAAATAGCAGTGAAATTCAGTTTTATAAATATGTAGTTTTGCCTGATTTTCAGTTGTAATCAATGTATGTAAGTTCTGTTTCAAAGTTAGTATTATAGTTCTATGTAATATGAAGTATTATCAAAGATTAATACTTATCAGAGAATTGTATTTCACTGTCTTCACATCTCTAACATCTGCTTATTCAAATCTCTGATAGTTGATATTATAGTAGTCTTAAACTAATTTAATATACAAGTCTCATTTCTTCTCTGTTCAATCTTGAAAAGTGTAGATATTAACTCAATAAGAGAGATCTAGTAGAGCTGCTACAGTATAGTACTCTGCAAAAGATTATTCAGTTTTGCTGTAATAATATATCAGTTTATTTCTTACAGTAATAATAGTCTGCACTATAGCATTATTTCAGACTGAATTTCTTTTTAAGTGATTCAACTGCTTCTTAAGATAAGTACATAAACTGTTATATACTCATCAGACTGACTGCAGCATTGATGTATAAGTGATTGAGACTGTTTTTATTATCTTATAAAACTGAAACAGTAAATCAATCATATATTTCAACTGAGTTCACTTTATATCAGAAAGTTTCAATGTCTGAATCTTTTTCTAATCAGAGTGTTATATTCAATGATCAATTATCTGACATAATTGAAGAGTCTGCACAGTTATCTAATATATTAAACTTTATTATATTCTAACATTCTGTATTATATTCAGTGATGTGACTGATTTATTTATTTATTAAATATCATGGAATTATTATTATTGTTTAGAGAAGGTACAAATTGTATTAACAATGTTTCAAATCTATCATATTTAAATTATTAGTCAATCTATTCAAAATTAACAGCAGCATTATCAAAAAGTGTTATCAAAAAACAATATTAAAAAGTATTATCAAAAAATATTATCTTTTACAAAGTGAATACAAAAGTTACTTGAGTAATTACTTTCATCTCATTCTCATCTCAAGAATCAGTCATCTCATTATTCATTATCTCAAGATTAAGATTCTTTATCAGTGTTTATATCACAAGTTAAATCACATAAGTAATATAGAGAATATAATCTTATTTATTATTTCAGAAATGCAAAGTCAATTTTTGCTCTAAGCTCTTTATCATAGTATAGTTATTGACAGCATTATCAGTTATAATTGTAAGAAGACTGAGACTAATATTTCAATAGTTATTTTTAATCACTGTTATTAATATCTCTGATATATAATTCTCAGTATGACTACTGATTAATGATTTAAATTCAATTAATATCTTCTGATAGGTTCAGTTCTCATCAATGTAATAACATATAATTCTTATAAATGTAAGATTGTTTATACTAGTTTATGCATTTACTGTGAGAGACACTCTTCAATGATTCTTCAACTCTGATTCTAGATATTTTATATTAACTTTGTAGTATATCTCAAGATTAAACTGAAGACATGATCAATGTGAAATATGAAGATTTGAATTAAGTATTTAAAGAAGTGTTCAGAATTCAGAATTTTCAATTGATTAGAGAGAAAGATTCAGAGATGTATATATACAAAGTAATTATTTATGAACATTATCAGATAAGAGTTATGAAATCAGAGTACTGATATGTAATTATTTTCACATGATTTTCTTCAAATTAGAAAGTTAGTGTTATCAAAAATTATTATCTGATAGAGTATCTTACCAGCTCAGTAGTAATTTTCTAATTATTGTTCTTTTATTATCTGCATTCTGATGACTTCAGATGTCAGAAAATTTCATTAGAGCTATAATTAGTTTATAATAAATATTTTTAAATGAGGTTGCAGTGATTACAGTAGAGAGCCCTGATGACTGAATGATTAATGCGGCCACCTGGTAGCACCTTGGCATGGGAAACCAAGGCGTGTGAGTTCGAAACCCGCAGGGGATACATTAAATCCAGAACTCAAGCACCTTAGGTTTCTAATAAATACAGAGATGTACAAATTGCTTCAATGAATCACTCTATGTTTCTGAGCTGGGAAGTTATTATTGCATGTATCTAATTGTCACTTCTTTGTATTTTCCTATGTTCTTGTTATCTTGGTGTGGTCTCAACACCTGTATTTCCTCCTGTATAATCAACACTTGACCTGTATTTAACATCACGCAAGGACTCATCATAAGCTCCGCTTGCATATGAGTATAATGGAAGAATAATAATAATAATAATAATAATAATAATAATGATTACAGTAGAGAGATAACTCTTCAGTAATCTACAATACAATCTATTAATAATTATTTCATAGTTCATCTCAATATTTGTGTTGAGTTTTTCATAAATTTCATAGCCTGAAATCAGATGTGAAGAATGAAGTGATTATCTATCATGATTAAAAGAGAGCATTCTGTGTTGAACTATAAATAATACAGACTTTGTAATTCACAGTGATTTCTTGAAGAGTTTGTGAATCTTTAATAGAAGTTAAAGAAGTGAAAGAAGTGAATTCAGAAGATATAATAAAGATATAAGAAAGATAATAGTTTATTTTTAATGAAGATATAACTGATCACTGATATATATAAGAAGAATTATTATAAGAGAAAATAATCTTCTATCTTAGCTTAGTTATAATTTTAGTACTAACTGAGATTGAATATTATTAATATATAAAAGTAAATAAACAATCTTGATTAATCTCTCTCATATTTCTTGAAATATAATAATATTGTAAAAGAGAGTGTTATCAAATTACATTATCAGATAATATTATTAAAAATATATTAATATTGTGAATATTAATATTGAAAAAATGTTGATACTTATACATTATAGTGATTTGTAAATCATAATAGTTAAATATATATATATATATATATTATTTCTGACTTGATTACAACTTGTATAATATTTTGTAAAAACTCAAAATTAATTTTAATTATTAATAATTATGAACTTATAACTAACTAATATAAAAAGAAAAAAACTTTTTCTACTCATTATCTTTCTTCTCTTTCTCATTCTTCTTATTATTCTTTATAATTTACTTTTCATTCTTCTTCTTCTTCTTCTTCTTCTCATCTGAGATGATAATTATCTCAAAATCTCTCTTCACTATCTTCTTAGAGAAGAGTTTCTGCTGCTCTTTCTCAGTCAGATTAATCTATAACTTAAAATCCTGCATTTTCTGATCTGCTATCTCAGGTTTCATCTCAGTAGTACGCAGATTAACATGCTCAGAGAGTAGAACTGTCTTCTCAATATTCTGAATTATGAAGCATATTCAAGATCTGAATAAGATCTTAATTTTCTTCTTCTTTACTAGCTTCTGCTAATCAATTAGAGAACAGAAGTATTATTAAAAATCATTATCTCTTAATAAATAAAAAACTTATCAGTTTTAACTTCTTTATCTCTTACTTTAATACTCTCTTACTCTTCTTCTATCACTGCTTATTTACAGTAATACTCTTCTTCTCTCTCTCTCTCTTTATCTTAATCTTAAATTATTTTCAGAACTTCTTCTAATCTCACTGCTGCTATATAAAACTCTTCACTATCTTCTTCTTCAATCTTGTACAGACAGTGTTATTCACATTATTTCTATACTTAATTCACTCTAAATCTATCAGAAGTGTTACTTAAAATCATTATTATTCTACTCTCTTATAAAGTCTCTTTAAGATATTATAATATATTTTACAATCTGTCTTCTCTTACTTAATTATCTTCTTCTTCTCTTTCTTCAATCTATGATAGTACTCACATGTCTTGATGATCTGCAGGACCGCAGAATATTTGAAGAAGAATGACATAATTGATTTCAGTGAGTATTGAAGACAGGTGAAGATAGAAGAGATGACCAGAAATAATATAATAATAGTGATGATAGTAATGATAATAATAGTGATAATAATAATAATAATAATAATAATAATAATAGTGATGATGATAATAATTATGATAATGATAATAATAATAATGATAATAATAATGATGATGATAATAATGAAAGGGAGAGTGTATTGAAATATATTACTGACTTATCAAATATAAAGAGACTCAAAGAAAATATTAACAGCTTTCAGTGATGTACAGAAACAGCTACAGTGTTACATAGTAATATCATCTTCATTTAATACATATACTATTGATATTCTTTATATACAGTTATTATATAATCTGTATCAGAGATACATGCAGAAAACAGATCTTTATTACTAAGATAAATAATTGCAGCAATTCTCTGTTTTCATATTATAAAGATAAGTTATTCTCATTTCTTTCTTCTCTCTTTTCTCTTCTTCAATCAATCACTAATTCCCAGCTGATATGAAAACTATTAAAACACTCTCAGAAACTCTCAAATTGAAGAGTATAGACTAATCAAATTTTAAATACAGAAGAAATCAAATTATCTTCTACAGATTCAATTACTCATCTTCTCTTAAATAAAACAGCAGTCACATTTCTCTCCCTCTCAATCAAACAAAACATAGCCTGTGAAAAGCAAGTATCATATCAGATTATAATGACTAACACAGTCTCAGCACACAGAGCTGTATATATGCAGAATATGCTGAACTGAAAGACTGTATAAATTGTAAATCAGTGACAGCATCTCAGAGAGAGCTGTGCAGTGTAAGAAAGCTGTAACTCTCAGTCATATACACAGAGAGTAAATCACTGCAGTAAGTTTATATGTATTAAAGTAATGCTTTTTAATAATACTCAGTCTCTGATATAGTGAAAATAGAGTCTCTTCATAAGATTTATTTTTATCAGAAGTTAGAGAATCTTATATTTCTCAAGATCATCTTCACATGTCTTATCTGTGAAATTGATGAGAAGAATCATTGATTTCAGTATTCTGTTCTTAATATTGTTCAAGTAACAGCAGAGTTCACTCTAATTATACTTTTTAAGTGTATGTTTTCTAATTATTCATATTTATACAGATATATACTGATTATTTATTAGATAATATTAAGATAATAACTTATTACAGCTGTGTTACTCTCACTGTAAGAAATACACAGTTGATAATAAATATTATAAAGACTCTGAGAAGTAAGTATTTTAAAAGTACTACAGCTCTGTGATCTTAATTATTTTTATTTTTATTTTTTATTTTTTTTCTTTTTTTTTTCTTTTTTTTTCTTATGATTTTTTCTTATTATTGTTTTATTTTTTGTTTTTTTATTGTTTTTTTTTGTATTTTATATTTTTTTTTTAATTAAAATGATATTAATTATAATCTGTGTTCAGAAAAGTAATGATATTTGATAACACTTTCTATTGAATTTTCAACAAATAAGCACTATATTATGATATTATGTAAGTGAGAAATGATTTCATAATCTCATTTAATGCTATTTTTAATAATGAGATCAGAATGATAATATGACTAAGAATTTAAATATATTCTTTATCTAAGACTAGATTTTTATTTGAAAAGTGAATCTGAAATCTTTAATATTTGAAATAATGTGATTTGAAATTAATGTGATAAATACAAATTATAATCAGAAGTAATACTTTTAAATAATATAATAACTGTAAAGTTTGATTCTGATCTCAGACACGGTCACATAATCAGTCTATTCACAACTAGAAATGAGAATCAAGAATGACAGAGCTTTATCATTCTGTAAGATCTGTGTACAGGTAAAAATAACATGTTTAACATTCATATCAATAATAAGAACTGTTAAACTGATGATAAGATTCTTTATGAATCTTGCAGATAATAGCTGTACACTATATAATAAAGTCAACCTCTCTACTCAGAGAGGAGCTAATTATTAAATAAGTATTATAAATGATGCTACATACTACAGATGAATTATTCTTATAATATCAAAGAAGGAGATCACTGTGCATTTGATAAAGACTTAAAATAAAGATTAAATATCAGAGAAATAATGATCTAGCAGTTACACAGAGTCATTATATTAAGAAGATTCTTGAAAATTTCAGTATAAATAAGATAAATTCAGCTGACACTCTGATAATAGCTAGTATATAACTGGAATTCTCATCTGATGAGAGAGATGAATTAAATGATAACTTTATAACTATGAAATATTATCAAGAATTGAAATTATTGCAGTATTTAATCTCACACAGCTGATCAGATCTGATATTCACAGTTAACTATCTCTCATGTTTTAACTTATATTTATACAAGACATGTTGAGCAGCATTGAAGCATGTTCTACATTATATTAAGAAGATGAAGAATTATAATATATTGTATAAAAAGAAGATAGAAGATGATCTGAGTTCTCTGATATACTGTAATTCAGACTGAGTAGATGTGAATTCTTAATATAAATTAACTACTGATTATATTATATTGATTAATAAGTCACTGATCTCATAGTGATTGCAGAGATAGATATCTATTATTAAATTAATTACAGAAGCTGAATATATTACAGCTAGTAAGACAGCTTATAAGATAATTTAACTAAATAATATGTTATATAATACTGAATTAATAAATGATGAAAAAGTGAAAATATGCTTATATCTATAAGTTGATAATAAGAGAGTAATGAATCTAGTAAAGAGAGAATTCTTAATACAAAGATTATACTATATTAAGATCAGATATTATATTCTTCATAATTTAATTAAAAAAGAAGAAATCATGATAAAACATGTTAATTCTATAGTGAATATAGCTGATGATCTTATCAAGTCACTGATGAAGCCTGCATTTGAAGATTTTATCAAAAGAATTGATATTCAGGAAATTAAGAAGAAGAAATGATTAAATGATAATGATAATACAGTGAATCAATGAATTTTGTATATATTTCTCAATTTTTACAGTAATTGCTGTACAGATGTCTTTTCTAATGAGAAAATCAGGATCTGATTGATGTAGTTAATTATTATTGCATTTTTGAAAGATATGAGGATGGGAGAGGCCCTGGGTGGCGGCTTATAGGCCACGGCGTAGCAAGGGGGGGTGTTGGTGATTACTACACCTACCCTAGTCACGTGCCACCCCAACCTATCCATTTAGTGTAACTCGCGTAGATAGATTACACACAACACAACAACGTTATCCTCCAAGACAACCGAGCAGAACAGAGGTTTGAGTCTGCTGAGATAAGTATTGATTGGGAAGCGAGCTACATCATATCAGGCATGACGAAACAACCTTGAACGCCCTGAGGTATACCTCATTGCTAGAAAGAATAAAAAAATGAAAGTAAAATAATCGGAAAAAGAAAAGGAAAAGGAAAACGCGAAGTATTGGACTAAATATGGGCTAGTCCAGGTACTGTGAACAACCAAATGTACTCAAGATTTAAAAATACTCCAGCAAAGCAGCCGTGCGCTCAAGCTGACTATTGAAGACTCTAATCTGATTCAAGATACCACTATGTGACCCAGGCGCCGTAGAGCTGACATCCTGAGCGACTGTCCGGAGGAGAAACTCAAGGCCGATCGTAGGGTCTGCGCTATGCTCATCGTCCACTTTGCGGCCACGGTCCATCGCAAGTTGAAGGTCGTGGAGGGAATTATTGAGATTATCATGTGCCTTATTGGTAATTAGTCAATAATGTGCTGTAGGGTTAAATGTAAAAGTAAAACATTAATCGCGCGATGCATGTAAAACATACCATTTTTAGTTGTTCCTCTTCAGCATATTTCCGCCGCACCTCATCGATCCGCAAAGCAACATCCTCGCGCTCTTTCCGCAATGCAATCAACCGATTCCGGAGAGAAGCCAGATCCTGTTTCTCCCCTTTAAGGCGCGCGGATAAAACGAAGTTGCTATCCAGAAGCTCGCTCATATCGAAGAGCCGCTGCTCAAGCTCTGCGCCGAACAGCTCCACAGCTTTGCGTTTCCGAGTCCACTCTGCCCGTCTTGACGCATTAGACTCCTGCTTGATGCCGTCTGCTAGTTTGGAAGCTGTTTTCTCGAGCGTCTCGCGGCAGATCTGGCCAAGGACGTCGGCCGGGTTTACCCCGCTACGGCTGGGGTATTTATGACGCCCGGATGGGTCATCCGCCTGAGCTGTTTCGCTGGGTGTACCTTCATCATCGCCGGTCATACTCTGGAGAGCTGCAAGGTTGGCGAAACGGTGGACAATAACAGGGACAGTGGACCCGCGAGGTTTTGGCTCGTTCTCGGTATTTTGGTATTCCGTAGGCTTTTGTCTGCGTTGCTTCCTCTGTGGAGGTTTCGGCTGGCTGGGTTCCGCCGGTGTGCGCTCCTCTACCGCGTCCTCTGGCTGTAGCTGTCGTGCCTGGCGGCTACGTTCTTTGACTGCCCGGCTTGATTTTCGCTTTGGTTTTGTCGCCCTATCAGGCGAAGTAGACTGCCCCTGCAAGTCTTCCTCATGTCCTGCACTTTCTTTGTCGTTGACTTCATCTACAGGGTTTTGGTCTAGTTCTTCCGACGCTGGAATCTGTTCCTCAGCTTGATTCTCGCTGGCTTCAACAGGGTCACGAGGCAAGCGGTGTTTGGTTTTAGTGGCTATTTGCCAAACAGATTTTCTCTTCCTGTATTTCCGCGTCGGCAGTTCAACGGGTTCTGCAGCGGGCTCTTCAACATCTCCTTCATCCAAGTCATGCGGTTTAGGCTCTGGTTCCAGCACGGGTTCGGATTCTTTTTCAGGTTCCAGATCTGGCTCCGGCTCCGGCTCTGGCTCCGGTTCAGGTTCAGGCTCATGGTCCGGCTCTCTTCTCAGCTGGTCAACAACGGAAGCTCTTTTTCGCCTCTTATATCCCTGAACAACCGATTTCCGTCTTTTACTTTGCAGGCGCTTTTTGGGAGGATGCGGCTGGCCCTTCTCCTGTAGTGTGTCGACGGGCTCGGCATTCTGTATTTCAGGTTGGCCATCCGGGGCTGGTTGAGCATCGCTTTCTTCTCTATTCTGGCCTCGTTCAGCGGAGGGTTCGTGACGTTCATGCTCAGCTTCACTCAGTCCGGACTGTGTATTGGGCGAAGATCTCGCGTCACGTGCTGTTGTTCTTGGTTCAGTTTCACGTATATCGCTGCGAATGACGGTGTCTTCTGGAATCGGCTCAGAAGGCACTGCTGATTTATTGAACATAAGCAACACGTCGAATGTACTAATACCTATATAAAAATTTAATAGATTCTTACCAATTCTTCTCCTTTTGTGCTCTCGTCCATGATCTGGGTCATCATCCGGCGGGATGTCGAATACTGATGTCCTGCGAGGGAGTGTGTTTGTCCGGTTTCCAGGTGTGCTTCTGCTGGAAGATGGATCTTGAGATCTAGTAGGAGTCCGTCGAGTAATTTGCGGGGAAGTTCGTCGTCTGTGGTCTGGAGTCGGAGTCCTACGTGAGGAGGAAGGTTGTGTACGCGGGATGGTAGGCTCCGGCACAGCTGTAGTAGGTGGAGCGCCTGGGGGAAGTATGTTTGGAGCACCGAACATAGAATCGAAACCAAAATCGATATCCTTTGCTGCTCGATTACTTGACACTCAATAACAAATCAGTCTTTTGCTTTAAGTTTTATTTCTATTGTCACGTTCATGGGCCACGGCGCATGCTGAGAGGTATGACATACCCGGCCCCGCGCTGGCGCATCAACCGCCGCTCCTCTCGATCTATTCGCAATCCACATGTTAGCAATTAACACCACCCATGCATATACAGAGCAGGAATGCAATCATACTTGAAGCCATCCCTGTTTTGGAGCCTTCACGCTCGATTGATAAACGCGACTGTTCTGACGCGATGCGATTAAAGCAGTGTTGATTACTATCATGTGACGTCGGCGGGAGCTGACCGAAAAGGGGTTGGCGCCATTTAAACCCCAAAGAGGCAATTCAGAACTTCCGCCCGAAAGATGTAGAGATAGAGCTACGATTACATTGAGAAAGGAACACCGGAGACAACATATTACCTCTCTAGTTGCCAATTAGCTGCCAATTAGCTTTGTTATTCTCGCCGCACAATTGAGGAATATATATACGGAACCCGAACAACGGCGTATTAGTGATGGGTTGGTTTTGGGGTAGCTCTGACGGGAGCGATCCCACAAAGCAGCTTGACCCGTCTCTAAAAGACTTTCTCCAGCAAGAAACACCCGCAAGATATGACCCTGCAACCGTCCAGCCTCCATCATTACCCCAATCAGAACCATCACAAAAGCCACAATCCTCATCCCAACCAACACCCGCCGACGAATCCACCCCATCCGACAGGCCGTCTGTTCCCTCCGCCTCCCTCTTCCCCGATGGCCGCTATGCGCACCTTTGGAAGGGCTATAAACCCGTCGCAGAACTAGAAAGCTCCAGCATGTCGCCAGTAGAAAGGGTTATTGACCAGTTCAAAAAGCGAAAGGAGGTTTTGAACATGGCGGCGTTAGAAAATTGCGCAGAGGAACAGATGGATTTGTCCCTCTGTTTCAAGTCAGGCACGGTGAAGGAACGAGCAACGATGTGCAGCGCGAAAAACTCGAAATTCTCAAGATGTTATTCAATGCAAATTGTAATATGTTCCATCTCCCTGATGTTTAGTTTTTTTCCTAGGTGGTATTATACTGATGGCTCGGTCGGCTTTCTGCTAGAAATTCCTGCAAGCCCTAGGATATGCCTCGTCTTTCGAATTTGATGCAGATAAAGAAGAACGAATCCAGATGCATGCAGATAAGCTATATCATCAAATGCTAGACTACGAGCGGCGCGTAGAGGAAGCCAAAGCCGCGGGCCTAGAACCCCCACCCCCTCAATCTCTCTTCAAACCAGATTTCCAACCGTCTTCACCTTCAACTGCTCCTACAACCACAAACACTATAACAACAGATTCTCAGCCGACAAACTCAGACCTTGAAATCCCAGGCGGCGAACAAGTCCCTGCGGGCGTGAAATTCCCAAAGCCACTCAAGGACATGACGCCACATGAACGCGAGTTGGAGTTACAGGTGTTACACAAAAAGCGAGCGCAACAGGACATATACCTTGAGGAAGTCGGCCCGGTGCTACAGGCGGAGAATCAAGCTCGTGATAAGCGCAGAGAGAAGCTTAGTGGCTGGTTTGGTGAGACGATTGCGAAGTACCTTGCCTAATGGGCACTCGGAACTAAAAATTTAATATTGGTGTATGTATTGTATATATGATGCTGGCGGTTACCTCTTCAGGTTATACCGCTTCCAGATGATTAAATTTCGCATCCTGCATCCGGAGTGTTGGAATTGGAGGGTATCCTCGACTTGCCCCGCCGAAAAGAAAGGGCACAGGACATGGCTGCTTATTTTTTTGTTATTTTTACTTCCCTCCTTGCCGCCACTGGTTGATCTAAAAAGTTCCCCCCGTCATGCATCCTCCGGCGTACGATTTCAAGCAATGATGATTTCCGAAGGCTGAACCTGACGGTTGGTCCTCAGACTGTATGATTATATTGTATGAAAATATTATCAAGATGGCGACACAAAAGCCATTTCTGTCATTTCTATTCTAAGCCTCTTTGGCAAAATACAAAATCTTTAAATTACGCCAGAAGCACCTGGGTTAAAAACCCAAAAATTCTCCGGGCCCCTTAGGCGAAGGCAGCGCGCAGGCCTAGTACTTTCCTTAACACTCCACCGGTCATGGGATTTACAAATGGAAATGGCCCATGGCTCTGGTTATAGCTCCGTGTGGTTGATGGGTTCGTCATGCCGCATGCGTGGGCCGGTTGATAACCTCACAGTAGCACAATAAAATGGTGTCTCCCGGAGACGGATATATCAGGTAGTGCAGGCGACGGCCTAGAAGTCACCCATTATTTGGCTGCCAGTCACATATAGTTATAACAAATTGGTTGATGGGTGTTCTTCCCCCGCAAGTTATATGGGAACCAATGGCGAAAGTATTAGGTTTGGGGAATATGGCTCGAATTGCCCAAAGCGGGATTGTGTTTTTCGCTTTTGGGGCGAAACCACACCAGATTTGAGAGTAGGCAGGTCAGAAAAGCATAAATGTGATATTGTTATACATACGGAGTAGTTACTCCGTAGTAGATTGGTGGCTCCCACGGTCCACGACTTGAAAGAAGAATAGGCTTTTGGAGCTGGCGAATTGGACCAGGCCAATTAATTGGTATCCTCTTTGACTAGTTGGCTGAGAACTTGCAAGTGAGCCGCCGCATGTTTTCAATCAATGACTTTCAGCACAAGGCTGGGGTAGTGATAGCTTACGTAGTTAGTAGTATTCTTCTCAATAGTTGTTAGCTTGAGGTTGGTATTATATTATTAATGTTTTAGTAGGTTGTGATGGCCTCAAGCTGTATTCAGGGTATTCCGTACGGAGTTTTTCAGCTATTAAATCTGAACAGCTATATTTAAGGTAGGGTAGGATAACATTGATTAATATGGCTTGTTTTACATCTCAGCTAATGTAGTTATCAGATAAATTGTTTTTTTATGGTCAGTTTGATGGTGTAACTTAGCATTTAAATAGTTAGTTATTTATTATTATAACGTTAGGTGGTTTGGGGTCGTTCGTGTTTGGGAATGCAAACAAAAAGCACCTGACTTGCTTCCTCAGCTTCAACTTCCAACTTCATCTTTTGCTATTTAACTAGTTACAAACTACAACTTCTCCTTCGTCTCTATCACTCAACCCGATAGATATATTTATCACCTTCTACCAATCACCCCCAGCTCACCGCCATCCACTACCTGCTTGCTCTGCTGTCAATTCATATCCTATCCTCTTGCATTCCATATCATCCCTATCTCAGACTCTCAATTCTGCCTCCGTTTATCTCCTCCCTGCCATACAGCTTGTGTCTCTATAGCCCTCAGCTAACACAGCTTGATTCACTCCCTGCATAACCGGTAGAACATTAGCGCTGCTCGAGGGCCTGAGGGGTCCTCCATCTCCCCGTCTGTCTTCCAGACCCATCGCCAATTGTCCTGGCACATCATGAAGGCTACTCCTCTCCTTATCTCCTGGCACGACGACAACGCACCTATCTACTCCACTCATTTCGATCCTCACGGCAAAGGCCGACTCGCTACAGCGGGAAAGTACGTTATATTTCCTGTTACATCTAAAATGCTCGGATTGATGCTAACACTAGGTTCTATTAGTGATAACAATGTTCGAGTATGAGAATCCATCCCTCCTCTTTATTCACCCTCACTCTCATGACAACGCCTCAGCTAACATCAAGTTAAGTTATGGAAAGTCGAAACAATCGGCGAGGAGCGAAGAGTTACATACCTTTCGACCCTCATTAAACACACACAGGCAGTAAACGTTGTCCGCTTCAGCCCTAAAGGTATTTACACGCCGCATCTACTCCTACGCGGAACTATTTATTGATATCGGTTGTATTATATAGGCGAAATGCTAGCATCTGCTGGGGATGATGGGAACGTGCTGCTTTGGGTTCCTTCCGAACTGCAGCCACATGGAAGGGCCCTGGGAGAAGACCGATCCGATGACAAGGAGACATGGAGGGTGAAACATATGTGCAGATCCTCTGGGGCCGAGATATACGATCTTGCTTGGTCTCCTGACGGCGTTTTCTTCATAACAGGCAGCATGGATAATATTGCGCGAATATATAACGCGCAAACCGGTACGGGCTACTTTATCCCATGGATTTATTTTGAGTAAAGTAAGATGTCTAACTTCGACGGGCATTTTGTAGGTCAAATGGTTCGCCAAATTGCAGAACATTCCCATTATGTCCAGGGAGTTGCGTGGGATCCTCTCAATGAATTTGTGGCAACGCAGTCCTCGGACCGATCAGTGCATATTTACACACTGAAGACGAAGGACGGGCAGTTCACGTTAACATCCCACGGCAAATTTGTCAAAGTGGATCTCCCCGCCCGGCGCATATCTTCAAGTAGCCCAGCTCCTCCAGATATTGGCCTGAGAGGTCAATCTTCAACCAGCAATGCTTTGTCATTATCTTCGCCTGGCCCATCAACGCCTGGAACCCCAATGACAACAGCCTTGCCTATGGATCCTCCACCAGTATCCCATAGTCGCCGTTCTTCCTTTGGTTCCTCCCCATCAATGCGACGATCGGCATCACCGGCGCCCTCCATGCCACTCCCCGCTGTAAAACCGTTGGAAGTATCCTCTCCAGGCCTTTTCGGAGGACTTGGAGTGAAAAATGCCAGCATCTATGCAAACGAGACATTCACGTCCTTTTTTAGACGTTTGACATTTGCGCCAGACGGAAGCTTACTTTTCACGCCCGCTGGACAATATAAAACTTCGCATGGACTCCACGGCGATCCTCCTAAGACTAGTGAAGAGGTGATAAATACCGTATATATTTACACTCGAGCAGGTTTTAATAAACCACCGATTGCTCATCTTCCAGGACAGAAGAAACCGTCGGTAGCGGTCAAGTGCTCACCTATTTTCTATGCCTTACGGCATGGGACAAAACCTACCCGACATATCACGCTCGACACCTCGTCTGGCGAAGATGCTTTTCCATCACTCCCGGATTCCGCGGTTTCTGCAACTACCCCAACAAGCAACCCCTTCATGGAACCCCCGCCGCCATTGAACACTTCGACATCTGACCTTTCCCGCCATCTCACTTCTCCCAAGACGACTGAAACAGAAAATGGGGCCACACAAGGAGGGCCTAGCCCTGCCTTCGCACTACCGTATCGGATAGTTTATGCTGTTGCAACGCAGGATGCGGTTCTTGTCTATGATACCCAGCAACAAACACCAATCTGTATAGTGAGCAATCTGCACTATGCCACATTTACAGATTTAACCTGGTATGTTCTCCCCTGGGTTGATACCTGCGCTCAGACGTTAAACACTAACATATCGCACATCAGGTCAAACGACGGCTTAACGTTAATAATGAGCTCATCAGACGGATTCTGCTCAACCCTAGCCTTCTCACCAGGAGAGCTTGGCCAAGTCTATAACCCCAGTTCAAGCGAGAAGGCCGAGCACATTCACCATATTTCTACTACCTCCTCCACAAACGCTACTCCTCTCCCCACGCCGAGCTTCGCGACATCCCCCTCCCTTTCCAAGCCAAACCCAATCTTCTCCGCCCCCACACCCACTAGCACAACAACCACAACAACCGCCACCGTCATTCCGGCCCGTCCCGCCAGCCCAGCCGGCTCCACAACCTCATCCATCACCCAACTCTCCGCAGGCATCCCCCAACTCTCAACCTCAACCTCCGGCCCAGGCTCGAATTCCAACTCCATGGTCATAAACAACCCAACACCCACCCTGGGCTCCGTCCCCTCCGTAACAGCCACAAACTCCGGCCCACCACCTCTCCAACAAGCCGGTCTACCACTAAGCACGCCTCCCCAAACGCCCATGTCCGGCGTCTCGCACAGTGCTACGAGTTCTGTCAGCGGTAGCGTGCTGGGGAAACGGGACCTGGGAACCGTGAGCGAGTCGGAGAGGGATGAGAGCAGGGAGAGTGGGAAGTATAGTAGTAGGGATAGTGGAGCGGATTTGGAGGGGGAAGTGACCGCTGCTGTGCCAGCGGTGAAGAAAAGGCGGGTCGCACCGACTCTGATTTCTGGGGTTGGGACGGTGACGACCCCAGTGACGGCTGCGTTGGCCCATCCATCCAAGGAGGCAAAATGAATTCGATTGAAATAACTTCTCCGAAGGGATAGCAGGATATGAATTATATGCTTCAGATCGGGCGTGGACGGTTTTTTTCCCCTGCTTTTCAGTTTTCAGTAACGAATTCTTGACTAGGACCGACAGGTATTGTTATTTGTTATTTTTTTCTGGTTTCTTTTATTGTTCGTTATTGTAATTGCACTTTTGATGAAATTTTGATATCAGGCGGGGCCGTCATTTTTTTTTTATATCTTTGTATGTCTCCCTTTCTCACTATTTATTGTCTCCCCATCTCAGTTCAGCACCTGTTTCCCACCACCCCTTGCGTTCTGAAATTTACTATTGTTTCGGTACACAGCACAATAGTCGTGCCTATTTTCCATTGTCCATGTCTATTTCCATTTCCCCCTAACACTTTTATATTTTATACTTGTTTTCATTTTCCTCTTCAAATTTTGGTTTTCCCTTCTCATGTCATTTGCCACTATAATTTCCAACTTCTACTTTTTATTACCACCATTGATTGAATGAGAATACTATGATGACATACTGTTACTACTCTTATCTATGCACCCTTTGAGAGGAATGATCTTTGTTCAGCTCAAATTTATGTCTTTGCAATCATTTCTCTCACCACATCCACCTACAAGTTACTATCATAATTTCAATTTCTTCCCTGTTCACTGTTATCTCAGTGTCACTTTTAGAATCTATATTTTCTCATTATGCACTTCAGCTTCAGAGAAATAACAAATAAAAAACTAACAAATAAAAAACTATCTCACACTAGATAGTTAATCAACTAGTTCTTGTGTATTGAATGTGCAATGCAACACATCATCATTTGTAACATTTAGAATAAAACCAGATTTCAGAATTTGTGTGTTACATATACATACATAAAAAATGCACAATGCACGCATATGTATAGCAGTGTATATATACATGGGTAGGTATGTACATGTACAATCAGCATCCTTATCAAGACAAGCCAATGCCAAAGTCAAAAAATGATACAAAAGAGTCTACTACTAACAGCAGAACCAGAGCAAGAAGAGCAAGAGATAATCACTACAGTGAAGCATATACAAATTCAAAAGAACTGCAACACAAAGCAAAGCAATCATTCAAGCATCACGTAATAGAACTCATTCAGCAAACACAACAGCAATTTATATGTATATGTATGAATCTGGACCCTGGTCAGAGAAGCTCAGCGGCAGTAGCAGTATGCAGTAAAGTGGAGCAAGTAGTCATATATATATAAAAAAAAAGAGGAATCCAAAAGGGAAACTGAAGATACAACAGAATCGCTTCCGGAATGTTTTGAACGGACCTTGCGGCACCACGTAGTAATACCGACAATATACCGACAATGAAGCACGGGAGTTGGGGAGTGGGCGGAGTGAAGATAAAAGCAGTTTTTTTTTTTTTTTTTCTTCTTTTAAGTAGAATAGGAAAAGAAAAATGTGAGATAACAAGCAAAACTATGAAGTAGTTTGTGGTTTGTGAACCGGAAGTGGAACATAAAGTGGGATTTGAAGTGATGGCGTCCTGGGGTAATGGTGGTGGATGGGCCTCTGGTCGTAAAGAGGAAGAAACAAATGCGGGCTGCATAAGCACGGCTGAAAACGAGATGTGGAGGAGGGATAATTTCACAAGACAAAAAAAGACACTTTTGTTGGTTTTTTAACGTTTAACGTCGAAAATAAAACAAGACGGGCGTACTAGGTAGAAGTAACTAAAAGTGGCTGCAGAGTGAATAAGGAGCAGCATCGACAATGGGCCAGATATAGAGGCAGCAAAACCAGACTAATTGTTGAGAGAAAATGAGAAAGAATAGTATAGCGTAAGGATACGAATGAACAGGAGTGAGAAGGAATAAAGGGAAATAGCAAGGGAGCAAAAAAAAAAAGAAAAGGAAAGAAAAAAACAACCAAGGGCAAGACGATAGAGAAGGAATGGAAAAACGGGGATCGCAGGTAATGAATTCTCATATCCCATAATATCCATCCAGCAATTTAGCACTCCTCAAGAAGATGTCCAAGGGAGTCTTTGGATTCTCCTTCAACTATGATCCCCTCTTCCTACCCACTGACCGGTTCGTCCACGCGAAAGGTATAGACACAAGACACATATATATGCTCGAACCCAATCGACTAAGTGTCTAGGAATATAGAATCCGCGCTATCCATCGACGCTTAGGAGCGGCCCCTGTGCTCCCACTATATGTGGACTGAGATCCCGATACTCAGTATCGTTATCGTTGTCGTTGCTAATATCGTTATTACCGTCGCCGTCATCATCATCGTCATCTTCCTGGCAATCACCGAGACCAAGAATATCGAGGGGAGGCATGCGTCTCATTTCAGAACCATACGCGACTGCACATTGTTCACCAATGTCGGGAGGATAGACATCCGGAGGCGGGTAATTCCGGAGAGCGGTGGACTGGTTGGCAACAGCTTTCGGGGAAAGGATCATCGGCGGCGATGCCAGGGAGGAATTAAGGCGGCGGAGCCGTGTACGGAAGTACTGGAACACCATAGGCGACAAAGGACTTAAGGCGGCACTGTCATCATTCTTCACGTACAAATACAGGGAGTTAGAATTTGTTTCCGTGTTCGGGACTGGAAGTCTAGAATGGTGGGGTATTTCTAGCTATTGGTAGTATCCAAAACGAAAATATAAAACCCACAAATTAAGCATGTTATAGATGTCAATATATGGTATGGGCAATGACGTCTCCAAAAGTTGCTCGAGTTTAGTAACTCTGAGCGGATACGATCGCAGGCTGTTGTTATATGTTTAAGTAAGTTTAGATCCGAAGTAGATGGCAAGTATAATATATCGGTAGACAAGAGAGGTTTCCTCGTAAGAGCTGGATATGATATTATGAGGAAGGGGAACAAAAGCTTACAGGACTGTTCAACATGCTGTTGCGCTTGTTTCTGCCTTTCTTAATGTGGCTCTTCAATGCACTCGAATCCAGCGGCTTCAACAGTTCGAAACTGCAGAGTAATTCAGCAGAAACTGACATGATCGCCCCCCAGTTGTCAAATTCGCCGCAGTACTGCAGAAGAAAAGTTAGTTATCAATTTGGCATGGAAGCAGTTTGAAAAATCCGAAAACAAATATCAAAACTTACATTTGGAGCAGAAAACACGGTGACTAGGATCCGATCATTGAAGAACTCGTAGCCATCCTCGACCACCATATGCGCCCGACACACAAGGTCAAAGTCATGGCGCTGTAGAAAGTCCATGATGACTTTTTTCCCGAAGCAATAACTCACACCTCTCTCGTTGGGTTCCCAATCATCATCCATATCAGCAGGATCACTCCAAAGAAGGTCGTTAAGTAACCCGTAGTCCGGAACATCTGTTGGGCGAGCAATGCCACGGATGTCATCCATGTGGGCTAAACTTGGCGACAACCCACCATGAACGCAGAAGATCTTGCCAGCGACAATGGAGGCGATTGGCAAGCAATTGAAGGTATCGACGAACGTTTTCCAGATTTTGATATTGCATCTGCGCTTGCACTCATCGTAGAACCCGTAGACTCTCGTCACATTGGCGCACTCGTGGTTTCCGCGGAGCAAAAAGAAGTTCTCGGGATATTTTAGTTTATAACACAAGAGGAGCAGGATTGTCTCTAAACTCTGCTTGCCCCGGTCGACGTAGTCACCGAGAAAGAGGTAGTTAGCGGCTGGGGGGAAGCCGCACATTTCAAACAACCGAATTAGGTCGGTATATTGACCATGGACATCTCCCACGATCTTCACAGGTGCCGAGAGCTCGAGCAAAGCTGGCTGGGAGAGGAGCACTTCACGGGCTGCCGTGCAGATAGCAATGATTTCAGCATTTTTCAGACAGACAGCTTTGGTGACTTTAGCCGAATATCCTGCATCCAGAAGTCTTGTAATCATCTCATCGACATCGATTGATTTCAAGGCACCGATTCCCATTCCAGGCGAACCGTTTGTACCTGACTGGTCTGCAGCCGCTGCTGCATCATGGAGAACAGGGTTTATAGCACCTTCCCTCTTAATGAGGATCGATTCTCCTGGCTTCAAATGAATGGATGATGGGGTTGGACGTGACGGGGGAGCGTCGGAAACATGGTCAACTTCGCCTGACTTGCGCACGTCATTGAGGTTTTTATGGCCACGGCCTAGGGAAGCAGACTGAGAAGGGGAAGGAGGGGGGTCTGGAGCATCTACGTAAGAACGCTGATCATCCGACGTCGGGGGCTTGGCTGCGGGAGCGTTAGTGGTCGAGGAGATCGAAGAGATGCGATTAACTCGGGAATTTGCGGACTTTGCACTGGTAGCGGACGCGATGGAGCCTGCATCTGATTTGTCTGGTGAACCGTTCTCACCACGCGATAGGGTGGAGATTGAGCCTCTGGGGCTATCGTTCTTCTCGCTTTTCCCACCGGGGATTTTGGAGCGGATAGAGCCGCGGATAGAACGGGTTGAGTCTCGAGTGTCTGTTCGAGAGAAGGAGGGGTAGGATTGGAGGCTGTCGCCGGACTTTTCTTGAGCTAAAGGTGCACCATCACTGCGTTTCGATTGTTGCTGACCCATCGTACGTGGGCGACGCGTCTTTGGGTGTGACAGGCAGAATAGGAAAAAGGGGGAAGGGGGGGTAGAGAGTTATGCCAGCCGCCGTATCTGTGGGAAATTCTCAAATTCCCCGGTGACAACAGGCACGATGCTCTCTTCGCTGTGTGCGATCGGCAACAGGTTACGGCGGCCGGAAAAGAGTGGAGAGGAAGAACAGGAAACTACTCTCCACAAAGGGTCTTGTCAACGCCACTCGCGTCGCTGTAGTGGAAATGTCGATGCCCGGTTGATGATCCACGATTTCGTAGGGAGGAAAGGCGGGGGATGAAAAAGGCTTCAATGGTGACTTATCTCCAGGACCCGAAGTGTTCAGCGGATCATCTGGAGGTACCTTTAAGACAAACGGGTGGAAATATAGGGTATTGCGGGATTTAGCGAGGGGGTATCAGGCCAGTTCAGGTCGTGAATTCTTTTGAAAGAGGCTCTGGTAGAAAAATATCGCTGTTATCTCAAGAGGTCAGCTGGGTGTAGGGCAACGATGGATGGTAGACAGAACATAAAGCAAGGGAGCAATGGAGCGAAGGAAGGGAAGGGTAGTGTGGGCAAGCGACATCTATAGCCAACAGCAATAATAATACATACTGGAGTTGAAGCCTGGAGGAGGCAAGGTTCAGGGAAGCTGGATGAGATATTCGCCTCCCAGGTGGACAGACCAGCCGATCTGTACGATGGGTGGGAGGAGTACAATACAACAATACAGTGGCGGATAATAACCCAGGCAAACCACAACTTCAGCAAAACAATAGCAGAGGCCGGATAGCGCAAAATCTCAGACGGCAGAGCGGACAGAATAGCAAGATCCAAGACAGGAGTTGTCCGTGAGATGGAGTGGTTGCGTTGAGGATGCGAGAGCGACCTGAACATCTAGAACTCTGGCGATTCGAGATATGCGCTAGCTGACTCATCGCGGCTCATCCGGAGCATCATCGGGCCGAATCTAGATTCTCCCGCTTATATAAGACGCCGGGGCGGGAAGTATAAATAGCTACGCATCGCTACAACTAGTATCAACGAGATTCTAAATGAAAGTTGACAGAATGAACATACTAAACGGGATTACGCAGAGAAGTACTGTGGATTCCTCCATGAGGGCTGCTGAACTGGGGACCTGCAGCTGTGAGACGCTACATGCCCAGACTTTGAAAGTGTGACAGCATACATGCCACCAATCCACTCTTCTCCCTGAAGTATCCTGCCGAAACATCTCGCTGATGCACTAGCCATGGCAAGAATGGATCTTTACTTGCTGATTTTGGCTTGTCTTCTCCAGGAAGACTCTTTGTTGAGACGGCGAGATGCATCCAGATCATTCCATGCTGGATGATATCCCAGTTCCATATCAGGGCTCCGGCTATCTAGAAATGAACGGGCCATTTGCTGCGAGCACCGCTTTGTTGTTAATGAAAAGGGGTGCAAATACGCACAAGCACGTGGTCCTTTGCCAGATTTGGCTCCAGGTATCACCGCTCCGCTTGGCGTAGAGTATGTACGCGGTCAGAACCACGCCCAGGCCCAATCCCGCGCCACGAGGAAGAGGATGACAATCCGGGGGCTTGAAACCCCTCTAGCTCCTTTGTCAGTCTTGCACAGCATGAAAAATACCCAGATCCGTGGAATATAAGGCCGGGTCTCCAGGACCTTGGCGTCGGTATGCTCTGACTGAAATATATTCTCCTCCGAATCTCTCCGAATCTAGGATCTTTATCACACCTATGGAAGGGTGATTCGCCCGAGGCTGCCATCCCATATCTCTCATACATAGATGCGTTCTGCGGAAAGGGAAGGTTTTGAAGGGCCAAGAATGACTCCCGGGTCTGTTACTTTGAAGGTCCACTGGCTTGGCATGTTAGCCCCCCGCTTTTTTCAGTGATGTCATGAGCAAGTGGAAACGGAGCTGCAGGAGTCCTGAGAATATTAGGGTTTTGCCATTGTCTCATACCAGCGCAATTGCAATAGCTGAGTACTTGAATACTCTCTCGCTTGGGATGAGAGTGGCATAGCAGAAATATCTCTCCTATCTTCTAAATTCAATTTACACATCAGTCATCTCGAATGATGCAGGTCAATTTGTTGTTATGGAATCCGAGAAAAGTGGCATATTCTCTATTGAATTCCGCCCAGGGTATTCCACTATACAGCACACACTGGCGCGGGATCTCCGTGTCAGTGGTCGAGAATCCCCATCATTACAGAAAGATATAAATGGGTATACTGTGGCTTTGTCAAATTCGTTGACGGGTGATTAGGGGCCCGATCCAGAGGAATTCACACATTTCTTCCGGTTTCTTCTTCTGTTATGTGTGCCGTCTGCCGATTTCCCGCGATTTGGCTGTTCCATGGAATGAATTACCGCCATCCTTTATCGCCATTCATGCTATGGCTAGACAAGGTTTGATTGAGTGTTGATATAAGAACGGTAACTCCAGACTCCAAATATTCATGTTGTTCAGTTATGTCATATGACCTGTGCAATTTGAGCCTCACTGGGGTTTGTGGTGTATAAGCCAAAATTACCTAGCCATCGGCATATTAAACCTTTCCCTGGCTTTGATGGATCAATTGCCGAGTTTCAGCTTAGGCTTTGAGATTGGGCAAAATCAGAGATGGCCTGGCGAATCTTTGCGCCATTTACTCTGTACTTTCCTTTCAGGAGTTAGGAAATCTCGCTTATGCATATGCTGAGACAGCACGGAGTACAGCGTATGGATTACTAGGAACGCGATCTTTCTAGATCTACAAATCTAACTTGATGATCACGTACCTTACCTAATCATTATTCACAAATGAAGCAGGTGGCGACCCCTGCAGATATATCCAACCTATGCATTCCCTGTGCGCTCCTCCAATAGTAATTAATTTTTGTGCCTGGCGCTTAGTGGTGACCGTGATGGTAAAGGCAACTGTCCTTGAAAACTCTTGAATCATCAGTGATCAATCGGAGTTAGTCATCTTAGTCTCTTGGTTTGGACCTGTTATAAGTAGAGATAGCTAGGTATATATCGTACTTTTATGTTGTTTGCGTAGTGAGAAGAGCAAAGCAATGCAAGAGGAACACCCACCCCGGCAAAAAAATGAAACAATCACCACAGCAAGCTAAACTCAAGCCTGCCAGCGCCGTCCTCATGTTATGGCATGAACGTCTATTGACATAGGCACACACACTGGCCGCCCATGCACATAGGCCCCAACGCGTGCCCCATGCGTTGACAATAAGGTAGATAAACTAGCACTTGCTGCACAAAACAGCTTGACGATGCTAGCCACTCTAGCATCCACCTTGGGACTGACGTTGGGTGGTATAATAAGGGTAGGGCTCCAGCGCTGCAGTGAGAGCACAGAATAGCTCCTTATCCACGATCTTGTTCACATTTGCACTGTGCTTGATCAAGATGCGGACGACATCCTCGTGCGCGAAGAATGCAGCCGCGATGAGCGCCGTGACATATTCTATACCATCTGGATTTACAGCGTCCACCTCGGCCCCCCTGTCAACCAGTAGCTGAACTATTTCAGCATGACCCCGCCTTGCGGCTAACGACAGTAACGTTTCTTGCAGCCGATCATTCAATCACCGCCCCACCACGAACTCGCTCAATTTTTCGAATAAGAACCCGCTGATAGATCCATCGAAGAGCCCTCGATCATACGAGCATTTTGACCACATCGCCGACCGCATACCCCTTGTGGTGGTGGAGTTATCCAGCTGAACGTGAACCAGACGTGGTTCAAAACTCCTGTGTGGGATTATCCCCCATTCCCCCCTACCACACCACAACCCCGGGTCAAATTGCCATACAAATTGTAAGGTGAAGAGACCTAGCCATATGCACCAATCTTCTTGATTTTGGAAAATCCCTGACCTGTAATTGTGGAGATATCTGAAGAGCAACCTCCATGAAAACCCTGTCTATCTTTGATGTTCCAAAACATCAACACCAAGTCCCACTCATGTAATGTAATCATGTCAGGTCACGTGATCTGGCTTACTAATCCTTCCACCATATAACTTTCCACAAGCTAGCAACCTTTCAATCACACAAGCTTTACACCTTCCACCAGGTTATGGAGACTCATTTTTGCACAAAATCACTGGCCAATTCGGGATTTCCTTGTCAATATAATCATTTATTTGGAACTACTGCTTTCATTTTGATACCCTCATCAGAAAGTTAAAATA
>NW_003101638.1:123050-149530 GCF_000003855.2 Blastomyces gilchristii SLH14081 | reverse complement strand
TCGAACAGCATCATTCTTCGCCCGCGTTCTCTGCCAGTGAACTTTCTTCTGAAGTCTTTGAAAGCTTCATTGATGAATGTCTCAAAACACTCTCTTAATTCAAAGCTGGTTTGAATACAGCTTCTGACACAGTCAGGCTGGCTCTTCAATCTACTCAACAGCTTGATAAAGCTGGTTCTCTTGATGAGAATAATGAACACTCAGATGTCTACTGTTCAGATGAGACAATATCAGATTAATAGATAAAGCATCTCAAGATAATACTTGAGATGAATAAGAGAAAGTAAAGAGTTCTAGAACTTGAACTATAACTGAAAAAACTTCATTAACAGAGATTCTTTACAGATTAATTATAAAATGTTAACAATTATTCTGTCATCACATTAACAGTCTGTACAGTCACATGAGATTCTAATCTCAGTGAAAGATTGAAATTCAATCTTTATAAACTGAATAACTGTGTTGACAAGGCAATCTCTCAATTTAAGAAAGATATTAAGAATACTGTGAGATTAAACAGTCTGACTGATATATTCAATTACATCATATGAAGTATCTTCATGAAATTGAAACTGATTGATACACAGTGTTAATATATAATAGAGAAACAACAGATTCAGAACTCTCTATAAAGAGATAATAAATGAGTATTATTCTGAGATGTCAGAAACCAGTGACTCTACACATTCATCTCAAACTTCTTGAGTGCAGGTGTCAGAACATGTTTCTTCAAATATGATGAAAATCAGATCACTTATACTCTATGAAATGCAATTGAACAGAAATACTCTGTTCTTAAAACACAGTTACACTGTGAGACAGTTCTGGAATTCATGTCTCTTGATAACACACAGGTTATCAATCTACATACATTCTTTGATAAGTTTCAGTTCATTATTATAAAATTGAAGATGGTGAATGCTTCTCTTTCAGATGTATGAATATTTGATATCTTCTACTCAGTTCTACTCAACAATTGAAGAAATTATGTTCAGAAGAAGATAGAGAAGATACAGGATTTTAAATTCACAGCTGTGATATTGAATGTTGATCTTCTTATGAAGAAGATCTGTTCACAGCTTAATTCTTCAAAAGATAAAAAGAATCTACAGAATACAGATTCTACAGTTAACACTGCTATAACAGATACAATGATCACTACATCTATCAATTCTAATAACAATACATTGAATTCAGCCTGTGAAGACTGTACTGAAGGCTGTACTGAACATGATTATAATAGTACTCAAGAGAGCTTCTGAAATCATCAGAGATCAGAAAATTCATCTACATATTCTGAATATAAGAGATCTCACTTTAACATCTGTTAATTGACCAATTCAGACAGTGCTTCAGATAATTGAAGAATAAACAGTGCTGCAAGAATAAAGAAATTCAAAGAAAAGAAGAAAAAGAACAATAGTGAGAATAGAACTCAACTATTTATTACAGATGAATCAGAGATCTATCAGATGACAAATCTCACAGAGATTATCAATGTATCAGTCTGTTTTATGAAACCTCACAAGAATTCTCTCACTATATGAGATAGTGGCGCCGGATGCCACATAGTGAGTGATAGATCATGATTTTCAGAACTTATAGCAATCAATGATTCAACAGTTCAAGTGATTAATAAGACTATTATAAAGGTTCAGAGTGTCAGCACTGCATTCATCTCAGTGAATGAAAGATTGATAGAATTCAATCATATATACTATGTATCAGAACTATCTGCAAATCTGATCTCTGCTGAACTTATGAAACATCAGAGCTATATTCACTATAATATATAAGTTAATACTGAGAACTACTTTGAGTTTCTATCATCTATCAACAGTGATATCTTCTATATTAATCTCTTTCATAATAATATTTACATTCTATCTGACAGCTTATCAACATTTCATGAGATAATGAATGACTCAATGTATGAAGCAGTGACATATGTGGTCATTTCAAAATCAAAGACAATCTCAACAGATTATAATTCAAATGTAGAGTCTTTGAAGTCTTTCAGCTGTGAGAAGATTGAACAGTTAATCAACTCTAAGAATTCAGATACTGATTTCTTTATTATCTTATCTTTATCTTAATTATCTGCAGTTCTTCTGAAACAGCTTCTGATAGATAAGTGACATCATTAACTTGATCATATCAGTGAAAATAGTATATTAAAAATGATCAGAAACCTGTGATTTGATATTATTATTATCAGTCTGAAGAAATTATCATTCTGTGTCATATATGTTAAGACTAAACAGAAATGTGCTTTCTACAAGAATTTCACATCATGTTATATCATCTGCAAGATCTTGAAGATTTAAGTGAATATCTTCAGTGATAGTGACACTCTTGAAACTGAGAATGATATATCATCTTACACTGACAAGAAGCTTGCAATGATGATAACAGATAATGTCACTCATATAAGATGAATATTTCTATTAAAATGCAAGAATGAGACATTGAGATATCTACAGATCTTTAATCAATTTATCAAGAATCTGCTGAGACATGGCATTGCAATCATTCACTCAGATTATGAAGAATTGAATTCAAATACAGTCACAGTATATATACTCAGTGAAGATATAAAATGAGAGTCAACTCTCTCTCATACTTCACAGTAAGATGAAGTATCTGAATAATCAATCAGTTTAATCATTGAGAAGTTCTGATCACTATTAATAGACTCTTCAGCTTTAAAAAAGATGTGAGATGAGACAGTTATTACAGTTACAGAGCTGCTTAATCTTATATCAATCTCAATGATATTGTATAAAGACTCTGAAAATACAAAGCTGATTACACTGTATGAGGCCTGGCTTGAAGCTCTATCTTCTGTACACAGTATTCACTGATGAGATTACAAAGTATTCTTGAAGATAGTCTTCAAGCTCATCAATAAGATGGCTTTCTATTTCAAAGAGTTGATTTTTGTGAGTTATAATGATTTTATCAATTATAGATTGATAAATTCCTTCAATAAGTGTTTATACATATTAAAAGATGTCATCTTTCAGGAGAATCTTCATCTTATCAATTTATTAATACTGATAACACACAATCTGAAGATTCTACTTAATGCAGTCTGTAAAGCAGCTGCAGTAATTTCTTCAGTGATATCAGATCTACTCACTGCAGTCTGTCAAGAGATTGCAGTGATTTCTGATCAATTAATAGATGATCTATTCATTGATGAGAAAATCTGACCTGAGTGTTCATTATTTCTTATACTCACTAATAATTGATGAATTGACTATGATATCTCTGTGAGAATATCTATCTTTTTAGTGCAGAATACACTGAACTTCTCAGAACTCATAGTTAAATCAGATGATTCTCTGACATCTATAAGAGATATCACTACAGTGAGAGAAGATTCAGTGAGAGATAGTCTTGAAAATCTATTCACTGATTCTGAGATTGCTGCACTTCTGATCCTGAAAAATCTCATATATATCAAAGCTTCTATGAAATGAAAGTATTATTACAAGACCTGTATTAAAGAGATCAACTGTTTAAAATAGATAGAGGTCTGATAACTGATTAAGAGAATATTATAAATGAGTGTTCTCTGCAGTTAATAAGTATTTGATAAAAAGTTTAATAATATGAGTGATGTTATCTGTTATAAGACCTGCTGAGTTATCTGCAGAAATCTTTAACAGAAGAGAGTTAATTACTTAAGAATCTTTACACTCATTGTCTCTGCATTCATCTCATAAGCTCTCATGATAATCTCAGCATCTCAGAGATGATATGTTCTGCAGATTGATATAATGACTGCTTTTTTAAACACTCAACTGTCTGCTGATGAATGAATATATATGAATTAACTCACAGAATTCTGTGAAGATCATGATGATCTTGTGTATAAGTTGATGCAGAAACTCTACAGTCTTAAGCAAGCAGTACTCTTATAATATAAGAAGCTGTAAAAGATACTATTGTACTCAGACTTTCATGTCAGTCTCTATAATATCAGACTATTTATTCATGATGAAAGACAGATCTATATAATCATCTATATGAATAATGTCTGTCTCTACAGCCTGAAAATTATGAATCTGAATTAAGTCAAAGCTGAAATCACTGCTAATTATAAGATCAAGAATGTAGAGAATTTTAACTACTATCTAGAAATGAAGATTGATAGAGATTTAACTTTATTAATATTATCTCAATCTCTCTTTATAAGAAATCTTCTGAAGAAGTTCTCAATGAATGACTGTCATTTTACATTCACTTCTATGAAGAAGAACATTGATTTTATGAATAATGATGAGAAACTGATTACATATACAGCAGAATTTATTCTATGATTCTATCAATTCAGTATCAGATTTCTGTAATATCTGGCATTCAATACACATTCTGATATGAGCGTCACCACAGAATTCCTTGATCAATTCAGCTCCTGGCCTACATCAAAGAACTGGGCTGTATACAGATATATGCTTTGATATCTACAGGGTTCAATCAATGAGGGTATAACCTATCACAGAGGTGCCGAAATTGAACCTGTAGCATACACAGATGCCGACTGAGCCGGTAGGGATCCAGGATCTCATTCAACCACCGGTTATATCATCTACATGACAGGTGGCCCCGTTGCATGACGGAGCTGCTGACAAACAGGGGTCTTCAAGTCATCAACAGAGGCCGAATATATTGCATCCTTCAAGGCTGCATATGAGCTTGTCTGTCTCTGAGAGCTTCTAGAAGACACTGGATTCATCTCATTCTGCCTCAACAATCTGGATGCTGATGATCACCTCATTCCCATCACAGCCAATGGTCTGACTTATATGATTTATGCTGATAATAAGTCTGCCATAGAGCTATCCTCTTCTGAAGCAATTCCACACTGCTTGAAGCATATAGAGGTCTGTTTTCACATTCTTCAGAATCTTGTCTGTAAGAATAAGATATCTATCTGATATATTCCATCTGCCAAGAACGCGGTGAATGAGCTTACTAAATCACTTGAAATGTTGAAATATACACATTGAAAAGAGATTATAAAGAAGATAGGGAAATAGAGGAATAAAAAATGATGTATATTATGACTGATTTTTCATTACTTCATATTTTCCAGTCATTTTTTATATCTGTACTTGATTTGAAGGTGAATTTTATATATAGCATTGTGTATAGTTACTCTGGTGAGTGAGGATGTCAGGTCATGTGATCTGGCTTACTAATCCTTCCACCATATAACTTTTCACAAGCTAGCAACCTTTCAATCACACAAGCTTTACACCTTTCACAAATCAATCATTCAACGCCCGCGTACACTCAACACCCGCTCAATCTTTATTTTTTCATTCATCTTCAAACACTCACAACATGCATCATGAAGCAGTTATATAAGCAGCAATTGATAATTTGAATGTATAATTAATCTCTAATTACACTGATGCTGCTAAAAATATGAAATCAGTCAATATATATTATCACAGTGTTATAGAGATGTTTAAATATCAAGAAAGAAAGTAAGCTCTATTCACTGTAAAAATCTCACAGATTTACAAGAAGAACAGCTTCTTTTTTATATTAATTAATTAACAGATCACAGTTTCTCTTATACATCTCAAATTCTTTATAATCTTATTTTTGAAATTCTAAAAGTATCTATTGAAATCAACTGAGTGTCACAATTCTGTCAGTATTATAAGAATATAATCAAGTCACTCTATCTTTAAAATATTAGTTAAAAACACAAGATTACAGATAATTTAACAGATTTCAAGCATTATTTTAATCTTATAATAGATTTCTTTCTTCTACTGATTTTTTATTTCTTACTAATTAATTTATAGTTACAGATAAAAATTACTTAATACAATATTAAACTTATGAATATTTATAACTTTGATGAGAAAAAATTTCTATTAGAACTTATTCATACTCTTAAATATATTATATTAACTACTTCACTTAAATCAGATTATATAATAGATATCAGTCAGAATAACAGTTGAGAATTCATAATACTACTTGTCTTAATTTATACAGATGAAACCTTGCTTTTAACTACTCTTATTAATACAGTCTTACACATCTTCATGTAAGAGGCCTACGCTGAATAGATCAGTATGATATTGATAGATCTTATATAACAAAGAGAAAAATGTTAGAGAAGAAAAGAAAAGAGAAAGTGCAAGAATTAGCAATTAAAGTGAATATTTATACACATATGTGATGGCTGAGAATCAGTGATTGAGAATGGCTGAGAATCAGAGCATACATATTTGTAACAGCTGAGAATTAATAATTGAGAATGACTGAGAATCAGAGTGTACATATTCAAGAATAAAGCAGTTAAAATCTGTGAAGTGTAACAGAATAGTCTATATAATTGATCAGATGCAGCCTGTCACATTAGTCCTCTTCTTTCAGAAGCAGTTCTCATTAGTTAAGAGCTGCTGTTTCAGATAATATGAAACTCAGAGTTCAAATCAGTTGATTATAGCTGACTCATTTCACAAGATATTATCAGCTACAGCTTTGAGATCTCTTATTAAGAATATTCTCAATCTCTCACTCAAGCTCATTATCTTCTTCTATGATGTCTGGTGACTGCTAGTTGAAAGTCAGTTAAGAAGAGAACAGATCAGTGACAGCATGACAGATCAAGCTTGTATGAAAGACATTATAAATCTCTGATAGTATGTTAAGACAGTAGTTATAACTATCTTGAACTTCTATCACTTTATATCTGATATGACAGTAATCTAGTGTATGAGATGAACATGTGATTCATATATTCTTGAGATTCAATTATACAAGATCTTCTATCTTATACTACTCTACAGAATCTTGTCAGATATTGATTTGATCTTCTTAATCTTGTTTTATAATTATTATGAAGACCTCTACTCAGTTACAGACATCTCAGAGCTTTATTACTATATTATCAGTGATTTGAATCAGTCTGTGAGAGTTCAGTGTGAACTGTGTAATCTCTAGAAGATTCAATACTTTTATATAATATCTATGTGTAAGAAAGAACAGACTTATATCTGTTAAAATAACATCTCAACTGTTAATAGTGATCTCTACATATAGAAGAAGATTATATTAATTATCTTATAAGTAATTACAGAACTTATAAAGATAATTCTTTACAGTCTGAATTATTCATTCTAATATACTATCAGTCTCAGAGTAATAGACAGTTGACAGATAGTATATAATCTTAAGAACTTAACAGATTCTTGTTCAGAGAGTGCTTATAAATTAGTGACTCTGATCTGATACTATTAATCTCAGTAACTTATATATCTGATAGAATAAACTCTGTAAGAAGACTTCAGTGACTTATTCAGTATTCATCTTATTATAAAATTTCAATATTATATCTTTACTTAGTCAGTTAATAATGATTAAAATATTTCTACAATCTTTACTCTCAGATAAATTAATAGTGAAGTTAATTATCACATCTCATCAGATTTTATTAGAGATATTAAGTGATTTCAGTAGATCTTTTCTACAGTTCTTTCATAAGATAATAGAAGAATAGCAGTTACAGTTTCAGACAAAGTATCTGATACTGTTTAATATCTTAGATTAATAGAACTCTCAGAAGATCATTCTATACAGTTATTCACAGTCTGAATAATCAGTTATATATGAATCATGCATCTTTTACATTATCTGAGTATATAAGAATTCAGAGTGAGAGACTTAGCATCATTTACAGAATTATAGAGTATTATTATCATTGATTGAATATTCTGAGATGTCAGTTCTTACATGTAGTTCTGAGAGAAATCAGAGTACTTCTTATTATACTGCTTCAGTGAGTGCTTAGAGAAGTTCATTAGTTTAAGCTGCTGTATACTATAGCTCATCTAATATAGGTTCAGAAGAATTTAAGATATCAGTGATAGTTCTAACTGAAGAAGTATGTATAGTTCTAATCAGAGAAGTATATATAGTGCTATGAGCTGTTTCATCTTGATTAACTAGTATCTTCAGATTCAAGAGTCAGTGCTCTCAATTCATTCAGTGAGTATCTGTTACATCAGATAACATATCTTACTCTCATTGTAAGAGAGCATCTATTATCAAGTTCTGACTGCTAGAATGATAGTGTATTGTAAAATGAAAGCAGCTTAAGAACTCAGATTATTATATCTATTATTCAGTGAGTTTACAGATAGTTATAAAGTATTTAAGATTCTTATGATCTGTGATTATCTCAAATTCAGAGATACTTCAGAGTTCAGAGTTTCATTCTTTTAAATAGTGTATAATTGTGAGAAGTTTCTTATCATAGATCTCATAATTGTACTCAGTGAGACTTAGTTTCTTAGATATGAAGATACATGATTGTAGAACATCTTTATTATTATATTATAATATCACTTCTTCTATTACATAGTCAGAGAAATCAGTCTCAATAACTGTCTCATGATCAGAATTGAATATTATTAACAGAGAGATATTAATAAATATCTTCTTCATCTGTATAAATGCAGCTTTGATGTTCACTGATTATTGAAATACTGAGTCTTTCTTAGTAAGTTCTGTAAGTGATCTTATAATATCTGAGAAGTTTTGTATAAATTACTGATAGAAGTTAGCAAATCTGATAAAGCTTTATATATCTTTCATAGTGCACAGAGTCTCTCATTCAAGAATAGCAGAGATCTTCTCAGAATTCATTCAGATCTTCTTGCCAGCTTCTATGATGAAATCTAAGTATTTAGTACTCTTGACTTCGAAATCACACTTGTTAATATCAATTGATAGTCTCACTTCTCATAGTCATTGTAATACTTCTTGTACATACTCTTGATGTTTCTTTCTGAATTCATCAGTGAAGATGAGAATATTATCTAGATAAGCAGATACAAATTTATCAAGAAAGTCTCAGAGTGCTCAGTTAATATACTTCTGAAATGTACTGAGAGCATTGATCAGTTCAAAGAGTGTGACTACTTATTCAAAGAGATTATATCATGTGCAGAATGCTGTAAGTCACTCATCTTCTTCAGTGATACAGATCTTATAAAACACAGCAATGACATCTAACTTTGTAAATCATTGAGCTTGTTCAATGCAAGCTAGAGTTTCATTGATAAGAGATAAAGAATAATGATCTTTCTTTATTAATCTGTTCAATTCTTAATAATTCACACAGAACTGAAGTTCTTCACCTGATTTCTTTGCAAAGAGAATAGAGGCTGTAGTGAAAGAGTTACTAATATGTATGAATTCTTTATTCAACAGATCATTGAGTGTCTTTCAAAGAAGAAGAAGTTCATCTCAGAACATGTTATAAAGAGAGTCTTATAACAGTTTAAAATTCTTATCATTCTTTTTCTCTAACTTGATACTGTGATTCACTTCAGAATCTTGTAAGAAGAGTATATTTATAATATTATCTTGTTAGAAGATATCTAGATATTCATGATATTATTAAGAGAGTTTCATACAAGAATCTGTTATTATAATATAAGATAACCTTTTCAGAGTCTTTTTAATATCAGTCAGACTGATGAAATAGATTGATATATAATTCTGCTATCAGTGAACTTATCAGTGACTCTGTCAGTGATTTTGATGATAACTTCTTTTTCAGAGTATTTCATAAGTGTTGACAGAGATCTGTGTAAGATTTATAGTCTTATGAATATCATCTTCATGAATTCTATCATTATTAGAAAATATCAAGCTTCTGTTTCAAGCATTCAGTAAGATGCCTTGTTCAGATAGTCAGGCAAGTTCTAATATAAGATTATAATCAAGATTATCAACTTCATATATATAGACATCTTTATATTGATATTCTCTCACATTTATATTTAGTTTTATCATGTAACAGATACAAATATCTTTCAGATTATTAAATTCTGTAAGAAGTCAGAGTTTTGATAAAGAGATACACTGAAGATTATACCATCTTACAACTGAAGATTTTATCATTGTATAGTAATATAGATTGCTGTCTATCATAGCTTTCATATTATATATATTATCAATCACAGTAGATACAAGAATTATATTCATTATTATTTTCTCTTCAAATTATTGTCATCTGACCTCTTCAAGCTTCTGTTTATGAAGTTGAACAGAAGTTAATCTTTTCTCTGTTTTATTGAGACATTCTCATAGTTATCTTCTGAATCTTCCTCTAATACAATATGATTGATGTGAACAGACACTGATTCATTCTTCAAATGAGAAGGCACTGATCTTTCTCTTAAGTGTGAATACACATAGATTAATCAGCAGTTGAAAGAAATGTGTTCTGATCAGTTATAGTTGATACACACTTCATGTTGACATTAATCAGTGACTTCTTTAAAAGTAATCTCAGAGACTTGAAAGCCTGTTCAGACAGCAGAGACTCTTGCTTATGCATAGACATTTAAGTCTATTCAGTTCATAGTATCTGCATCATTGTTGTTATTCTTCAGTGTAGATATATGAGTGACTGAGATGTAACATCTTCTGCCACTGTTCTGTATACTCTTGAGCTTGATAAGACAGTTATTCAATGTTCAGAGCTGTATGCAGAAGCCTTCATAAGTTGAGTCTTCATTTACACTTATAAGAGTCTGTAAGAGTTTGAAAGTTAATGTCTTCTTGAGCATGTTAATCTTCAGTCAATTCTCTCAAGATTGATCACCTGCTTCTAAGATCTTGATATCAAAGTCAGAGATGAATGTTATAAGAGAAATGTTTCTCTGTCAGATGCTCTGTAATCAATCTAATATCTTCAATTACATGACAGTGTCTCAGAACAGAACATTAAGATGTTTCATGATATTATCAGATATTCACAACACTGATTCACATGCTTTTATTCATGAGTGAAACTTCTATTTCATGTGATTCTTCAATTGTTCATTGATATATCAATCTTGATTGATTAATGAACTGATGACATCTTCATCTACACTCAGTTTTGCAAGCATTTTCATTCTCCATGATGAGTAGAGAGTGAGATCAGAAGTATTGAAATATGTGAAGGCATCTAAGCATTCTTTCAGTGCTTTTGTAGATGCTGAAGTTGCATGGGTTAATTGTTGAATTTCTTCATATTGAAGCTGTTGAGTGATATGTATGCCAGCTATCTGTTATTATTATAGTGTTAACATTGCTCAGAGTCACTGTGATATCATATCTATACTCACGCTCGAGAGTTCTCTCATATTATTGTTAGACATGATTATATTATTTATCAGATATGTGATATCTGTGAAATCTGAAGAAGTGTAATTATATGAATATCTCATACATCTGAGTGTCAGAACTTTCAGATCTTTTGCTGATATTCTCTTATAAGATTTTACTCTCTTCATAAGATCTTATTGCAGGGCCAGAGTGACTGGTGAGTAAGCTTCTATCTAAGAACTCAGTGTCTGCTTTAACTGATTGTTTCTCTTTCTTATATGTTATTACATGTTCAGATATCTCTCAATGAATAATTGTTTTTAATGAGGAGATGATGTATGAATAATCATTTCTAATAAGAAGATGATGAACATTTTTCTAATGTATGAGACCTACACTGAATAGATCAGTATGATATTGATAGGTCTTATATAACAAAGAGAAAAACATTAGAGAAGAAAAGAAAAGAGAAAGTGCAAGAATCAGTTATTAAAGTGGATATTTATATGTGTATGTAATGGCTGAGAATCAGTGATTGAGAATGACCGAGAATCAGAGCATACAGGTTCGTGGCAGCTGAGAATTAGTGATTGAGAATGTGTAAGAAATCCCGCTTCTTGCGGATCCTTTACCCCTATTCCTATATCTTGTGTAACCAATAGGGTTAGCGGCCTTTGGCTACACACAACTATATAGACTGGAGTTCATGAATACTATTCATAACTCAGCTTGAATACTATTATACATTTAATCTCTACATTTATCTTTCTACTGTGAATACTTCTAGTAGTTAACAGTACATATTATGTCAAGCTGCAAACACCTGAATAATCACCTGTGAGCACTTATTCTTATATTTCAAGCTTAGTCAGTCAGCAACTGTCTGTTATGACTAAAAGAACTAGAAACTTACATACTTTAATCTCTGTGAACTCTACTGCAGACACTCAGAAGCAGTTATCTGAATCATGAATAATTCTCATAAAAGAAGTCTCAGAGAACATATCAATCACTTGTAAGACATCATTCTCTGCATCTATGACAGAGGAATTCTTCAAATTCATAAATAAATCAATCTTAGTGAAGAACATTCTTGAGCATCTTCTATGAAATCAAGCTATTTTTCTATAAGACATGCTTACTGTTTATAAACACTCTTAAACTGAGTCTCTAGACATGATCTTCAGAGACATCTGTGAACTGAAAAGAAACTTTCTTAAGTTATAATCACTTAAGATCACTTATTAAATTACAATCTATAAAAGCTTTTATAAGTTTGTATTTGAAATTGACTTACAAGCCTGACTGTGTGATATAAAAGATAAAGAAGCTGTCATCTATATAATGACAGATCTCTATTACACTAAAGTCAAGAACTGGCTGAATCATTTAGAGAATGATTATAAGAGATTTCACTAGTCTGTTCTCAAGACCTATCTAGAGAATAAGTTGAGAGACTTTATAAGTCAGATAGAGAATATCTGAGCTGTGATTATTAATATTAGAAAAAGAGGTAAGAAATCTGATGAAGATTACTCATAGTATCTTATAAAATTATAATATGAATTAGAGTCTGTGAAAACAGAGCTCTGAAACAAGATCTGAATAATGATATTTATAAAGAAGCTGAATAAAAATATATAGAATAAGCTCATTGAGTAATACTCTAAGCTCTTAACTCTGAAAAAACTGATGACTCTCATTCATCACTTATAAATCACTGTGAGAGTCATAGATCTGTAGAGAGTGAATCACTGACTAACTCTATAAGAGCTAGAATAACAGAGAACAGATTTGTCAGAAAAAGATGATAAGATACAGAGAGATTTATATCTGACTGCTGAGCAGAGAGAGAGAGCTTCATAAGCTTCTGTAAATAGAGTATATAATAGAGAGATTAAGAAAAAGAAACTCTGCTTTATCTATTTTAAATCAGAACATCTTCATGCAAACTGTCTGAATAAATTAAAATAGAAATTTGAGAAGTTGCAGACAGAGTTAGTAACAGTCTTTTTAAGAGTCTTGAAACTGATATCTGAATCTGTTACTCTCTTAATGAAAATACTTGCTTGTGAGAAGAGACTGTGCTGTAGTACTGCTGTCTCACAAGTATAAAAAGTATTAATAAACTCAGAATCTCAGGTCACTGTAGTGTCTCTAAAGCTTATAGAGTAAATGAGCTAAATAATGAAAACTGAGAATCTGCTCTTATAATAAGCAGAGCATGAGAACTCAGATCTGAGAACTGAGAAACTTATAAGAGTTATCTTTTAATTACAAGATCTCTCTGAAACCTGAAGAAGATTTACAGAAACTGTGATTATTACAGACATCATAGATAATATATACTTGAGACTTATATAACTTTAAAGACACAATCTGTACATAGCTGTCTATGAGTTAGATTTATACTTTCAATCAGTGTTAACAGACTTACTTACAGAGATAGAATCAGTTAATGCTGTAAAGTTGATTAGAGAAGACAAGCTCATCTATATAATGACTTTATAAGTGTCTGAGAATCTCACAGTCATAAAAACTGAGCTTCAGATATCAGAGAAATACTGAGATCTCACAGAGATATTCAGTTCAGCAAAGACAGCTGAGCTTTCTTCTCACTATGAGAAGAATCTGATAATAGATTTAATAGAAGAATAGAAACTCTTCTGAGAATCAATCTATAAGCTCTCTCATTATAAGACAGAGATCTTACAGATTTATATAGAGAAGAATCTAAAGAATGACTTTATTTAATCTTCACAGATCTTTACAGAAGCCTCTGTAATATTTATAAAGAAGAAGAATAAAGATCTCAGATTATATATAGACTACTGCAATCTGAACTTTAAGATAATAAAGAGTTACTACTCTCTATCTCTAATTGAGAATGTAATTAACTGTCTTACAGAAGCTGTTATATTCATATAACTGAATATAATCAATGTATATACATGACTGTGAATACAGTCTGAGAATGAATAAAAGACTGTCTTTAGAACTGTACTGAGATTATTTGAATATCTAGTGATATCTTTTAGTCTGACTAATATTCTCATGATATTTCAGTCTTTTATTAATAAAACACTTTATATATATCTGAATGTCTTTATAATAATATATCTGAATGATGTGATAATATACTCTGTAAAGAAGAAAGAACACACTGAGTATATTCAAAGTATATTAAAGATCTTAGATGAGATAGAACTGTATATTAAGCTTACAAAGTACAACTTCAGTGTCTGTTAGATTAATTTTCTAGAATATATAATTACTGCAGATAATATTCAGATGAAATCTTTATAAATTGAGACTATTTTATCATAACTGAAGCTAACTAGTATTTATAAGATTCAGATCTTTCTGAGCTTTATGAATTTCTATAGACAGTTTATCTTTATATTTATAAGAATCTTCTTGACTCTTACAGACATACTGAAGAGTGAAAATAAGAAGAAGTCATCTCATAAATAGAGAATGAAAAGATTATTAAGAAGAGAGAACTGTAAGAACTTTCTTATCTCAGAAGCTTATGAGATCTTTGTAAGATTAAAACAGATATTTATAGATATAGTGATACTGTTTCACTTTGATCTCTTACTCTTAACTAGATTAAAGATAGATATCTTCTTCTTTATGATTTCAGAAATAGTCTTATAACTATAGTTAAATAAGAACTGAGTTTTAGTAATCTTTTTCTTATAGAAGATATAACTTATGAAGATTAACTATAATATTTATAATCAGAAGCTTCTTATAATAGTGAAATTCTTTCATTATTAATATCACTACTTTGAGAGTCTTATAAGAGTGATTACTGTTAAAACTGATTATAATAGCTTATAATAGTTTACTTTAATCAAGAAACTCTTACAATAGCAGATTCACTGAGCTCAGAGACTGAGTGAGTTCTGATTTAAGATAGAATATATCAAGAGAACTAAGAACTCAGCAGACAGATTCTCTCACAGATCAGACTATATTAAGAAGATCAGCATGATAGATATAGAGAGATTAGAGAAGATAGAAAAGCTTCACAGAATGTTCAGACTGAGTGTTGCAAAGAGATTAACTGAAGAGTCTCTCAATTCTCTGTGAGAGAAGAGAAAAAAGAGAGAAGAGAAGCTTGTATAACTACTCTTTATAACACTGAGAGTCAACACTCTGAGAATCTCTGTAAGAATTCTTGAAGAGAGTATCTATAATCTGAAGAGTTTGTAAATTTTAAGAAGCACTGTAGAAGATCTGATGTAAGAAGAAACAGAGTATAAGTCTTTATAAGATCTTTTATTCAGATTGTCTGAACTACAACTGAAGAATGAATATACTCAGTATATTCAGAAACTACTCATAACAGAGATCAATTCTACAGAAATAAAGAATTGAAGAGACTTAAATAACCTCTTGTAAAGAGAGAACTGAATTTATATACTTATGAATGAGTTTCTATATATAGAACTTATTAAAAGGTATTATGACTCTTCTCTAGTGAATTATTTTACAGATACTAGAACTCATGAGTTGCTTATAAAGAAATACTTCTGACTGAAGATGTGAGAACTTATAAAGAAGATAGTGAATTCTTATATTATTTATCAGGATTTGTGAGTAGTACAGGTCAGATTATATGAAGAACTTATTTCTCTATTTATCTCATAGAAACCTTGAAAACAGCTAGAAATGAATACTCTTATAAGTCTCTCTGAAAGTAAGAACACATATGATGTCTGCTTTGACAGTGTGCTGATAATAGTGAATTACTTTATCAAGATAACACACTTTATATTCATCTGTAAGAACTTGAAGTCAAAGAATTTGACTTATATCTTTATTCATAATATGATTCAGTTATATGAATTATCTGTGAATATTGTCTCAGATAGAGAATCAATCTTTATAGAAGAATTCTGATCTAATCTGATAACTATACTGAAGATTTTATGAGATCTAAGTACAGCTTTTTATCAACAGACAGATGATTAGATAGAATATCTAATAAGTATATTGAAACAGTATCTGCAGTGCTTTGTTAATTATAATCAGAATGACTGAGTGTATTAATTATCACTTACAGAGTTTGTATACAACAACTTAAAGCATGTCAGTACAGATAAAACCCTCTTTGAGATACTTACTAAGACTCATTTATAAATAATCTTAATAAATCTGCAAGAGTATACTATAGAGTGTGATAATATCTGTGAACAGACTGAGAGAATTCAGAAGATCTGAGAGAAAGCTCATGAATTCTTGAGAAAGACTCAAGAGTATTAGAAGAGATACTATGACTTCAAGCACATTGCAAAGAGTTTCAAGAAAGATGATAGAGTCTGACTAAGTTTAGAAAATATTATTATATAGAGATTTAGTAAGAAGCTAAATCTCTTATAGATAGAGTCTTATAAGATTATGAAGAAAGTTAGCTTACAGTTCTACAGATTGAAACTATTATATAAGTTATAAATATATAATGTTTTTCATATCTCTTTACTCTGTGAATATAAGGAATTTTCAGAAGAGAACTCTGTGACTCATCACTCTATTTATAAAGTACTAGAAAGTGAAAGAGAATATCAGATCAAAAGAATTATTAACTCAGAGAAGTAAGATCACAAGCTCTGATTCAAGATTCAGTGATAAGAATATTCTGATAAGATGAATGAGTTTACTTGAAAATTATTCAGATAGATAAGATATCTACAGAAGCTGAGATATAACTTTTATACTATGAATTCTGATAAGTCAGAATAACACAGTCTTCACTAAGAACCTGATTATAATAAAGATATTAACACTGTCATTTATAAGCTCTAGTTTATAAGATAATAGGTTTCTACTGAGATGAACAGTCTGCAGTGTATATAAGAAAAGAAGAAATCATACTCTTATTAAAGCTAAAAAATAAGAAAATAAAAACAGGACTGTAAACACAATTTAGAGATCAATAAAGAAAAAATAAAGAAAACTCAAACTTATATTTATAATATCTGTGATACTTAACTCTCTTATAACTACTAATTTTCTTCTTTAAAGAAGTAGAGAGTATTATATCTGTAATACAGATAATTGTTACATTTGATATAAAGACTGTTAGAAATGCATAGACTTTAGAAGAGCTGAATATCAGAATGTATACAGTTGTAGCAGAGTCTTGAGAACTGATCATCTGTATATGTGATCAGATATCTCTTATAAAGCTGTGTCTGCTTTTTCAGTTATACTGAAGTATTCAGTCTGGAAATAATTAAGATATGAAGAGAAGGCTCATCTGCTCAGATCAACTCCTGTCATGAATTCATGATATTCATATTACCTTGATTATCTGGATTTTGCAGGTACTCAGGGACTCATCTTTCATTGACAATGAGATTGTGAAAATGCGCCGCAGCGCGAGGATCATTGATAGAAAACCTAGGCATATTTGCATATGTCTGATCAGAGATTGTGTGGGCAGAGAGAGAGTGATTATAGGCCTATGAGACTGTAGAAGACACTGACAACATCAGAAGCTTTATAAGAACTGTTAGGTAGAGTCTGTAAGAAATTACTTATAAGAAGACTTACAGTAAAGAAGAGAACTGTGCTGCTTAGAGTCAGAGACTGATCTGAGAGAGATATGAGATTAATCACTGATCTGAAGATTGAGTGCAGTAGCAGAATTGAAAGAAATGAAGACACTGTTATGAGCAGTGATATCTCTGCTTCATCAGCTGGTAAAAAGTAATTAGAGAAGTTATGAGAATGTTCATAAGAAGCTCAGCAGCAGTCAGACATTATTTACAAGATATTAAAATTAAAGAAATTTTCTATTCTTGAGAAGTTCTTGAATTAATATATAGATATTATCAGAAACACTCTCTCTCTATCATCTGAGTAAAAATACTTTATGAATGAATGAAAATACTCACAGTTTGTGAGAATGAGAGCTGTTACAGATTGTGAGAATGAGAGCTGTTACAGAAAAAGAGAAAAGAAGATGAGATTTCACAGACAGATCTGAGATATTTATACTACTTTAGAGAGATTTACTTACACTGTAAGTGATTTCATGAAATAGTCAGATCACTTTAGTAAATAAAGAGTGATTATAAATCACAGATCTGAATCTTTCTATATAATTATAAAGAGTGATTGCAGACTATGAATATCTTAATTCTACAATTCTACAGAGTTAGTAAAAGAATGAGAAATTTCTCACAATTCTACAGTGTTAAAGAACAATGATTTATAAGAATAAGTGAAAGATTAACTTATAAATACTTCTCTTTAATGAGAATAATCTTACAGAGAGTGATTCATCTATAAGATGAATCTATATAATAATCACATAAGAATCTTGTGAAAATAATTAAGAGTCAACTGAAACTCTTCTGTATGAAAGATAAGAGATAAATCTGTGTGATAGTCAGAGAAGAATCTGTAGATTATAAAGAATCTCATAGAATAAGAAACTGAGTAACAGACTCTTTTCTCTTTATAATAATAAGAGATTTTTTTCTCACTGAGGTTTTTTTTATAGATCTGAAGAATTTTTAGTGAGTATTACTGCAGTGCTGAGCTGATTCTATGAAGTCACTCAGTGAAAGACTTCACAGATGAAGTCTTAGAGAGGGAGAGATATGTAAGAAATCTCACTTCTTATGAATTCTTTATTTCTATTTCTATATCTCATGTAATCAATAGAGTTAGTGACTCTTGACTACATACAACTATATAGACTGAAGTTCATGAATACTATTCACAACTCAGCTTGAATGCTATTATACATTTAACCTCTATATTTATCTTTCTACTGTGAATACTTCTAGTAGTTAAGAGTACATATCACGCCAAGCTGCAAACACCCGAATAATCACCTGCGAGCACTTATTCTTACAGAATGACTGAGAATCAGAGTGTACGCGTTTGAGAATGAAGCGGTTGAAATCTGTGAAGTGTAATGAAATAGTCTATATAATTGATCGGGCGCAGCCCGCCACACCTCAGATGCATAATATTAATTAAGAATCTCTACTTGTATTATTAATATATAAAAATTAATGAAATAAGTCAAGTAGTAACAGTATTAAATATCTAGTAATCTTAACTAGACTGACCGTGTGACCGTGTCTGAGACCAGAATCAAACTTTACAGTTATTATATTGCCTAAATGTATTACTTCTGATCATGATTTGTGTTCATTACATTGATTTCAAATCACATTATTTCAAATATTAAAGATCTCAGATTCACTTTTCAAATAAAAATCTAGTCTCAGATAAAGAATATATTTGAATTCTTAATTACATTTTCATTCTGATCTCATTATTGAGAATGATATTAAATAAGATTATGAAATCATTTCTCACTTACATAATATCATAATATAGTGCTCATTTGTTGAAAATTTAACAAAGAGTGTTATCAAATATTATTACTTTTCTAAATACAGATTATAATTCATATAATTTTAATTATAAAAAAAATATAACATATAAAAACAAACAAAAAAATAAAAAATAAAATAAAAACAAGAAAAAATCACAATAAAAAAAAAGAGAAAGAGAAAGAAAAAAAAAGAAAAGAAAAAGAAAAAAATAAAAAATAAAAATACAAAAAATCAAGATTGCAGAACTGCAGTATTTTCAAAATACTTACTTCTCAAAGTCTTTATAATATTTATTATTAACTGTGTATCTCTTATAGTGAGAATAACACAGCTGTGATGAGTTATTATCTTAATATTATTTAATAAATAATCAGTATATATCTGTATAAATGTGAATAATTAGAAAATATATACTTAAAAAGTATGATCAGACTGAACTCTGCTGTCACTTGAATAATATTAAGAATAGAATGCTGAAATTGATGATTTCTCTTATTAATTTTATAAACAAGATATGTAAAGATGATCTTGAAGAATATAAGATTTTCTGACTTCTGATAAAAATAAATCTCATGAAGAGACTATATTTTCATAATATCAGAGACTGAGTGTTATTAAAAAGTATTACTTTCATGCAATGTATATACACTTACTGTGATGATTCACTCTCTGTGTATGTAACTAAGAATTACAGCTTTTTCACACTGCACAGCTCTCTCTGAAATACTGTCACTGATTTATAACTTATACAGTCTCTCAGTTCAATATACACTGTGTGTATACAGCTCTGCATGCTGAGACTGTGTTAGTTATTATAATCTGATATAATACTCACTTTTCACAAGTCATGTTTCATTTGATTGAGAGAGGAGAGAAGGGAATGCAACTGCTGTTTTATTTGAGAAGAAAGTGAGTAATTGAATCTGTAAAAGATAATTTGATTTCTTCTACATTTGAAATTTAATTAGTCTATACTCTTCAATTTGGGAGTTTCTGAGAGTGTTTTAATAGTTTTCATATCAGCTTGAAATTAGTGATTGATTAAAGAAGAGAAAAGAGAGAAGAAAGAATTGAGAATAACTTATCTTTATAATATGAAAACAGAGAATTGTTGTAATCATTTATTCTAGTAATAAAGATCTGTTTTCTGCATGTGTCTCTAATACAGATTATATAATAACTGTATATAAAGAATATCAACAGTGTATGTATTAAATGAAGATGATATTACTATACAACACTGTAGCTGTTTCTGTACATCTCTGAAAGCTGTTAATATTTTCTTTAAGTCTCTCTATATTTAATAAGTTAGTAATATATTTCAATACACTCTCTCTTTCATTATCATTATTATTATTATCATTATTATTATCATTATCATCATTATCATTATTACTATTATTATCATTATTATTATTATTATTATTATCATTATTATTATATCATTTCTGATCATCTCTTCTGCCTTTACCTCTCTTCAACACTTACTGAAATCAATTATATTATCTCTCTTCAAATATTCAGCGGTTCTGCAGACTATTAAGACGCGTGAGTACTATCATAGATTGAAGAGAGAGAAGAAGAAGATGTTTAAGTGAGAAGAGATAGATTATAAGATATGTTATAAGATCTTGAAGAGACTCTGTAAGAGAGTAGAATAATAACAATTTTAAGTAATACTTCTAATAGATTTAGACTGAACTAAGTATAGAAATAATACAGATAACATCATCTGTAAGAGATTGAAAAAGAAGATAGTAAAGAGTCTTATACAGTAGTAATAAGATTAGAAGAAGTTCTGAGAATAGTTTGAGACTAAGATGAAGAGAGAGAGAGAGAAGAAGAGTATTACTGTAAATAAACAGTGATAGAAGAAGATTAAGAGAATATTAAAATAAGAGATAAAGAAGTTATTATTATTATTATTATTATTCTTCAATTATAGATGTATGCAGTCAGAGACTATGACATCTACCTGAGAACTTTTAGTTCTCAGGGTTTTTCCTATATCTGTAAAGTTAACTATTATACATTCATCAATTTCAGATATGCAAAATCAGAAAATTCCAGCTCAGAATACAAAAACTGTTTACAAATTGCAGTGTTTTAACATCATCTCATACTTTGAAACCATTTGACAATATCATGACAAAGGAAAAGAGAACACAGTCTTAAAGATAGACACATTAAATAGATAGACAGAAAGAAATTGAAATGAAAAGATAAAATAAAGAAAGACTGTAACAAAACAAATTATTAAAAGATAGTATATAGCTGTTTTAACAGACTATATCTGGTTGATTTCCTCCTCTTCATATTCAGATAATTCTGAATTTAGCCATTTTCTTGTAGCTGCTTGAGTTTCTGATAGAAAGTCTATTAAGTATTTAATTCCTGTCTCAGTTGAGAATAAGAATCTCATATTTAATTGATTTAGATCATACTTCTCTTTCAATCTGGCTCTGAGACTATTGTATAATGCACAGTGCATTACAATATGCTCAGGATTCTCATTTGTATTGCAGAATGAGCATTCTATTGAGTCAAATCTATCATCAAATCTTTGTATATAAGATTTGAAATAGCCATGTCCTAGTTTCAGCTGTATTATAGATGAGAATATTTTCTTTTTACATTTAATTGAACAAGATTTTCACTTGGGTTTTGTTTCAAATCTTGAATAATGTATACTCTTCTTTTGTTTCTGCCAGCTTTCATTTCACTTGTCTAAACAAGATTCTTTTATTTTTCTCTTTATAAAAGACCAGGACACAATTTTTTGAATAGATCTGCTTAATTCTGCACCCTTTTTTGCAGCTGAATCAGCCAATTCATTGCCATGAATATTCATATGAGCAGGAACCCAGTGCAGATGAATTATCAGCTTTGATGTTCTTCTCTTTTGAATTTTCAAAATAGAGTTTAAGATCAGTTCAAGATTCATTTGATCATTATGAATCTGACTATTTCTAAGTCTTTTTAAAGCAGCTTGACTATCAGAGAATATTCATGCCTCTTTCAAACAATTTCCTCTTTTATGAGATTTTATTTCAATGAGTTTGAAAGCTTTCACTATTGCAAATAGTTCAGCATCAAAGACTTCACATTCAGAGCCTAGATTCCAGAAATCTGAGATAAAATTGATATTATCTTCAGTATAAGCAATGCCTGCATCTAATCTATTCAAGTTCTCATTTTTTGAGCCATCTGAATAAATCAGAATAGAGTCCTTTATATTGATTGTAGAAATTCTCTTCAAATGCTGTTCATATTCTTTCTCTTTTGATAGTTCACTTATTTGTAAGTCTATAAGAGATTCAAGCTTTTCTCTCCAGGGAGATAACTTCTCATGATCAACTTTTTCAACATTTAAAGAAGAAAATTGATTTTTAATCAGAGAGAATAGTCTGTACAGTTGAGAAGGCATTTTCTTTGAAGAATTATTTTCATTTCAATCAAGATGAGATAAAGAAGTTAAAACTAATAAGTTTTTTATTTATTAAGAGATAATGATTTTTAATAATACTTCTGTTCTCTGATTAATTAGCAGAAGCTGACAGAGAAGAAGAGAATTAAGACCTTGTTCAGATCTTAAATGCACTTCATGATTCAGAATATTGAGAAGACAGCTCTGCTCTCTGAATATATCAATCTACTTACTGCTAAGATGAAACTCAAGACAGTGAATCAGAAAATGCAGGATTTTAAGATGCAGATTGACCTGACTAAGAAAAAGCAGTGAGAACTCTCTGAGAAGACAGCAGAGAGAGATTTTAAGATAATTATCATCTCAGATGAGAAGAAGAAGAAGAAGAATAAAAATGAGAAGTGAATTATAAAGAATGATAAGAAGAATAGAAAGAGAAGAAAGATATAAGTAGAAAAAGTTTTTTCTTTTTATAGTAATTAGTTATAAGTTCATAATTATTAATAATTGAAATTAATTTTAAGTTTTCAAAAATTATTGTACAAGTTGTAATGAATGTCAGAAATAATATATATATATATATTTAATAATCATAATTCACAAATCACTATAATAGATAAGTATCAACATTTTTTCAATATTGATATTTACAATATTAATATATTTTTAATGATATTATCTGATAACATAATTTAATAACACTTTCTTTCACAATATTAATATATTTTAAGAAATATAACAGAGATTAATCAAGATTGTTTATTTACTTTTATACATTGATAATATTTAATCTGAGTTAGTACTAAAATTATAACTAAGCTAAGAAAGAAGATTATTTTCTCTTATAATAATTCTTATTACATATATCAGTAATCAGTTATTTTCTTTATTAAAAATAAATTATTATCTTTCTTAAATATTTATTATATCTTCTGAATTCACTTCTTTCACTTCTTTTACTTCTATTAAAGATTCACAAACTCTTTAAGAAATTACTGTAAATCACAAAGTCTATATTATTTATAATTCAATACAGAATGCTCTCTTTCAATTATAATAAATAATTACTTTATTCTTCACATCTGATTTCAGGTCACAAAATTTATGAAAAACTCAATATAAAAATTGAGATAAACTATGAAATAATTATCAATAGATTGTATTACAGATTACTGAAGAGTCATCTCTTAACTATAAGCACTATAACTTCATTCAGAAACATTTATTATAAACTGATCATAGCTCTGATGAAATTTTCTAACATCTGAAGTTATCAGAATACAGATAATAAAAGAAAAATAAACAGAAAATTACTACTGAGCTGATAAGTTACTCTATCAGATAATAATTTTTAATAATACTAACTTTCTAATTTGAAGAAAATTATGTAAAAATAATCATGTATTAGTACTCTGATTTCACAACTCTTATCTGATAACTTTTATGAATAATTACTTCATATGTATAAATCTCTGAATCTTTCTCTTTAATTAATTGAAAATTCTGAATTCTGAACACTTCTTCAAATACTTAATTTAAATCTTCATATTTCACATTGATCATGTCTTCAGTTCAATCTTAAGACACACTATAAAGTTAATATGCAATATCTAGAAACAGAGTTGAAAAATTATTAAAGAGTATCTCTCACAGTAAATGCATAAACTAGTATAAACAATCTTATATTTATAAGAGTTACATGTTATTATATTGATGCCCCGGTGGCTCAATGATTAATGCGGCCACCCGGTAGCGCCTTGGCGTGGGAAACCAAGGCATGTGAGTTTGAAACCCGCAGAGAATACATTAAATCCGGAACTCAAGCATGTCAGATTTCTAATAAATACAGAGGTGTACAAATCACTTCAATGAATCACTCTATGTTTCTGAGCTGAGAAGTTATTATCACATGTATCTAATTGTCACTTCTTTGTATTTTCCTATGTTCTTGTTATCTTGACATGGTCTCAACACCTGTATTTCCTCCTGTATAACTAATACTTAACCTGTATTTAACATCACGCAAGAACTCATCATAAGCTCTGCTTGCATATGAGTATAATGAAAGAATAATAATAATAATAATAATAATAATAATAATAGTTATTATATTGATGAGAACTGAACTTATTAAGAGATATTAATTGAATTTAAATTATTAATCAGTAGTTATACTAAGAATTATATAACAGAGATATTAATAACAGTGATTAAAAATAACTATTGAGATATTAGTCTCAGTCTTCTTACAATTATAACTGATAATGCGTCAGCGTGACTCAGTTGATAAGACTGATAATCAAGACTGCACACATTAAAGATGCATGAGTTCGAATCTCATCACTGACATCTGCTACTTCTTACTCATGAAAGCCCTCATGTAATAGAAGCTGAGCTTAATTAGTAAGGCTTTGTGCAGGGTAGAACTCTCTACTGTAAGTCAAGTCACTAGTTAAGTGAGATTCTGTGAACACTTATCAGAACTAGTATGAGATGTTAATATCTCACTATTCTACTATGCACCTGTCAAGGTTCTAATGATATAGAGTCAAGCCTAATATAGTGATTATACACTACTTAAGTGAGTTTCTAACTAGAGCTGTCATCAGAGCCTAGCTTTCTCTCAAATATAGAAAATGATTTTAAGAATCATCTGACTAGCAGGTCTAGATGTGTATCTAGGCTCTAGACAGAGCACTCTGATAGACTAGAGCCTGCAAGCTCTCTGTCAAGCTCTAATACTGACAGAGAGAACTGCAGTCATCAAGTCTATGATTAGTCTCTAATATGAAATGAGGTCACAACAGCTGATTGATAGGTCTATAGACATCTAATGAGGCTGAGATCAGCAACTGAAAGCTTAGTATATACATCATCAAGTGAGCAGTGATAGTCACTAACTAACACCTCTGAAAATTAGTAACTGGCCCGAGAGAACAGACATGATGATCAGTTAATTATAGAGAATTAAATGTAATTAGCTTAAGATGCATTCTGCAGGTGACTAGCATCTGTAGTTCAAAAGAGAAGAATATCTAAACTGATAATTCATCTGCATTCAGTTTCTGCTCATATGAATATTCATGGCAATGAATTGACTGATTCAGCTGTAAAAAAGACTTCAGAATTAAGCAGATCTATTCAAAAAACAGTGTTCTGATCTTTTATAAAGAGAAAGATAAAAGAATCTTGTTTAAACAAGTGAAATGAAAGCTGACAGAAACAAAAGAAGAGCATACATTATTCAAGATTTGAGATAAAATCAAAGTGGAAATCTTGTTCAATTAAATGTAAAAAGAAAATATTCTCATTCATAATTCAGCTAAAACTAGGACATGATTATTTCAAATTCTATATACAAAGATTTGATGATAGATTTGATTTAACAGAGTACTTATTCTGCAATACAAATGAGAATTCTGAGTATATTATAATACATTGTGCATTATACAATAGTCTCAGAGTCAGATTAAAGAAGAAGTATGATTTAAATTAATTAAATATGAGGTTCTTATTCTCAACTGAGACAGAACTTAATACTTAAT
>NW_003101638.1:117618-122803 GCF_000003855.2 Blastomyces gilchristii SLH14081 | reverse complement strand
AATTTCAAAGTATTAATAGATGTGGAATTACTGTAATTGTAAACAGGTTTTTATATTCTGCGCTGGAATTTTCTGATTTTGTATATCTGAAATTGATAAGTGTATAATAGTTGACTCTATAGATATAGGAAAAACCCTGAGAACTAAAGGTTCTCAGGTAGATGTCATAGTCTCTGACTGTATACATCTATAATTGAAGAATAATAATAATAATAATAATAATAACTGATAATGCTGTGAATAACTACACTATGATAAAGAGCTTGAAGCAAAAATTGACTTTGCATTTCTGAAATAATAAATAAGGTCATATTCTCTGCATTGCTTATGTGATTTAACTTGTGATATAAACACTGATAAAGAATCTTAACATTGAGATAATAATTAATGAGATAACTGATTCTTGAAATGAGAATGAGATGAAAGTAATTACTCAAGTAACTTTTATATTCACTTTATAAAAGATAATGTTTTTTAATAATACTTTTTAATATTACTTTTTGATAATGCTTTTTAATAATACTACTGTTAATTTTGAATAGATTGACTAATAATTTAAATATCACAGATTTGAAACATTGCTAATATAATTTGTACCTCCTCTAAACAATAATAACAATTTTATGATATTTAATAAATAAACAAATCAGTCACATCACTGAATATGATATAGAATGTTAGAATACAGTGAAGTTCAATATATAAGATAACTATTCAGACTCTTTAATTATGTCAGATGATTGATCATTGAGTGCAACACTCTGATTAGAAAAAGATTCAGATATTAAAACTTTCTGATATGAAGTGAACTCAGTTGAAATATGTGATTAATTTACTGTTTCAGTTTTATAAGATAATAAAGACAGTCTCAATCACTTATACATCAATACTGCAGTCAGTCTGATAAATATATAACAGTTTATTTACTCATCTTAAGAAGCAGTTGAATCACTTAAAAAGAAATTCAGTCTGTGATAATACTATAGCACAGGCTATTATTATTGTAAGAAATAAACTGGCATATTATTACAGCAAAACTGAACAATCTTTTGCAGAGTACTATGCTATAGTATAGCAGCTCTACTAGATCTCTTCTGTTGAATTAATATCTACACTTCTCAAGATTAAACAGAGAAGAAATAAGACTTATATATTAAATTAATCTGAGACTACTACAATGATAACTATCAGAGATTTGAATGAGCAGATATTAAAGATATGAAGACAGTGAAATACAATTCTCTAGTAAGTAATAATCTTTGATAATACTTCATATCACATAGAACTATAATACTAACTTTGAAATAGAACTTACATACATTGATTACAACTGAAAATCAGGCAAAACTACATGCTTATAAAACTGAATTTAACTGCTATCTTCAAGATAATTCAAATAAATTTATACATCAAATCAATTCTAGAGTTATAGAAAATTGTTAAGAGTACATATTCAACTGTTGCACTGATGATGTGTGATATTCTGATAATTTCATTGATAGAGATGAGAATGAAGTGAAAGTTCAACTCAAGCTGAAATATTTATTACTATCATCAGAGACAATTACAAGAAGAAACAATCAAGAAACTCATGATTGTAAAATATAGAATTATCAGACAGTTTAATACCTCTGATCACAGTATATTAGAGAAGTGTAGTTTTCATGAGAAAGTAAAGAATAGACTTGTACAAGAATATATTTAGTTATTTCATGAGTATTATCAATAATTGTTATCAAATTCTGATTATATAAGCAATCACTGAATGAACTGAATGAGACTGAATTTGATCTTCAGTCTCAGTCTCATTCTGATTTTGAAAGAATGATTATCTTTCACAGTTTATTCTGAGAAATTACTCTCATTTCACTGTTCTTGCATCAAATCTGGTTATTTTTCACATCATTTCCCTCAGAAACAATTCATTTTCAGATTCTTTTAATGCTTGGTTCTGATGGGACTCACGTCAAGAAATGTATGAGATCAGATTAAATGAGATTAAATGTGAAATTCATAGTCTCATCAGTCAGTCTAATCTCAACTGAGTGATCTATATAGAGAAAAATCTTGCTCTTAATAAAGAGATTCTTCTAATAGAGATCAGACAGCTATAGTAAGCTCTTAATCAAGAGAGAAGATATTACAAGTGTGACAGAGTAATGAAATTACTAGATTCTTTAAATTTATTATTAATACAGTTCTTTTTATCAGCAAAGATGTAGATTATACATGAGAAAATAACAACTTCTGAAGCTGTTAAAAAGAATGAGCAGACTTGTAAGAAGAATACTAAGTTGTAATACGCTATAATTGAGAAACAGAAGAAGACAGATATTATAAAGAAGAGAATGAAGTAAGAAATAGCTTATCAGATAGTAAAGTAGTAAAAAGATATAAATAAGACTGCAAGAGTCACTCAATGACAGATTGAAAAGAAGCTTAAAGATGTAAGAAAGACTCAAGAATAAAAAGAGAAGAAAGAATAAATTACTGTATAACAGCAATCACAGTTAAATAAGAAAAAGATTGAAGAAATTAACAATTATCTTTTTAATCAGAAAAGTAGACTTTTAATTTCATAAAGAGTAACTAAATTATGTTTTCAGAGTTCTGTCAGAATACTTATGAATTCACTGTTAGAAAAATCTGATAATATTACAATCTCTACTAATTTAATAACTGCTTACTCACTGAATATATCTTTATTTAAGATTTCATGCTCTGAGTAAGTTATTAAGCTTAATAAACATTTACAGAATTAGCTGTATATTTTTATATATAATTTTCTATATATATTTTTATCATATAAAATATCATCGTAAAATCTAATTGTGTTGTTAACATATTATTGAAAATATTTCATCATTATAATGATGAAATGACAGGTGTTAAGTGTAAGTGAGTATTGAGTGATTGATCACATTAATGTGACTCATGACTCAATGAACTCATTCACTCAACAAACTGCTAAATGATGAGATTTTCAAGTTATGTAGATAATATTGATCTAGTCTACAGTTCAAAAACAATCAAAGAGAATTTAGAAGTGATTGAAAAAGCAGTAAAGAAAATCTTTGTTAGAGCAGATATTAATCAAATTCAATTTAATATGAATAAAAATGAGTTAATTCACTTTTTTTCCAGGTTCAATGAGAAAAAACTAAGTCTAACTCTTTTGAATAAAGAGATTAAGCTCACTTTGAATGTCAAATGACTGAGAGTATGATTAAACTTCAAATTGAATTTTAAATATCATATTCAACAAAGAACTATCATGATAGAAAGACTACTGAATAGTATAATCAGACTGTCAAATACGGAGAGAGGTCTGTTCTTTCAGGCTATAAGACAGTTATATATAGCCTCTATCATCTCAGTAGCTGATTATGAAGTTCAAGTTTAATAAAATAATTAAGAAAATTTCACTGAACTCTTTTAAAGTGTGTAAAATAGAGCTTTGAGAAGATTCTGAGAGTATTTAAATCATCTTCTATTAAAGTAATAGAAATTAAAGCTTCAATTCTCTCTTCTACTATTAGATTTGAAAAGACCTGTATAAACTATACTCTGAGAGTTATAAAGATGAGCTTAAATTATATAATTAGAGAAAGAGTATCTTCTTTATTTTCATTAATTAACTCAGAAAATGAAGTGAATTGAAATAGATTTCTTAATTGAAATGAAAATAATTCTTTAAAGAAAATTCTCTCTCAACTATACAGACTATCTTCACTGATTAAAAAACAATTTTCTTTATTAAATATTGAGAAAATTGATCATGAAAAGATATCTCTCTGAAGAGAAAAGATGAAATCTCTTATAAACTTACAAATAAGTGAACTATCTAAAGAGAGAGAATATAAACAGTATTTGAAGAAGATCACTATAATTAATACAAAAGACTCTAGTCTGGTTTACTCAGATAACTCAAAAAATAAGAGTTTGAACAGATTAGATGCAGACATTGCTTATACTGAAGATAATATTAATTTTATCATAGATTTCTATAATTTAGATAATGAATCTGAAGTCTTTGATACTGAACTATTTATAATAGTGACAGTCTTCAAACTTATTGAAATAAAATCTCACAAAAGAAAAAATAATTTAAAAGTGATATAAATATTCTCTGATAATCAAGCTGTTTTAAAAAGACATAGAAATAGTCAGATTTATAATACTCAAATGAATCTTAAACTGATTTTAAATTCTGTTATAAAAATTCAAAAGAGAAGAATATTAAAACTGATAATTTATATACACTAAGTTTCTACTTACATAAATATTCATAATAATGAATTGACTGATTCAGTGATAAAAAAGAGTTCAGAATTAAGCAGATCTATTCAAGAAACAGTGTTTTGATCTTTTATAAAGAGAAAGATAAAATAATCTTCTCTAAATAAGTGAAATGAAAGCTGATAGAAACAAAAGAAGAGTATACATTATTCAAGATTTGAGATAAAACTCAAGTGAAAATCTTCTTTAATTAAATATAAAAAGAAAATATTCTCATCTATAATTCAGCTGAAACTAGAACATAGTTATTTCAAATCTTATATATGAAGAATTGATAATAGATTTGATTCAATGAAATGCTCATTCTGCAATGTAAACAAAAATCCTGAGTATATTATAATATATTGTTTATTATATAATAGTCTCAGAGTCAGATTGAAAGAGAAGTATGATTTAAATTAATTAAATATAAGATTCTTATTCTCAACTGAGACAGAAATTAATTACTTAATAGACTTTCTATCAGAAACTCAAGCAGCTATAAGAAAACAACTAAATTCAGAAATATCTGAATATGAAGAGATGAAAATTGATCAGATATAGTCTGTTAAATCAGCTATATACTATCTATTAATATTTTTATTTTATTATAGTTTTTCTTTACTTTACTTTTTCTTTTCTGTTCTTTTCTATCTACTTATTTAATATATCTATCTTTAAGACTTTGTTCTCTTTTCTTTTGTCATAATATTTTCAAATAATTTCAAAGTATCAGAAGGTGTTAAAATACTGTAATTTATAAAGAGTTTTTATATTCTGAGCTGAAATTTTGTGATTTTGTATATCTGAAATTGACAAATGTATAATAGTTGACTTTATAGATATTAGAAAACTCTGAGAACTTTTAGTTTTCAGATAGATGTCATAGTCTTCTGACTGCATATAT
>NW_003101638.1:89350-117518 GCF_000003855.2 Blastomyces gilchristii SLH14081 | reverse complement strand
TCCTATAGAAATACTCAAGAATATTCTTCACTGAGACTATTATTATTATTATTATTATTCTTCAATTATAGATGTATGCAGTCAGAGACTATGACATCTATCTGAAAACTAAAAGTTCTCAGAGTTTTTCTAATATCTATAAAGTCAACTATTATACATTTGTCAATTTCAGATATACAAAATCAGAAAATTTCAGCTCAGAATATAAAAACTCTTTATAAATTACAGTATTCTAACACCTTCTGATACTTTGAAATCATTTGAAAATATTATGACAAAAGAAAAGAGAACAAAGTCTTAAAGATAGACATGTTAAATAAGTAGATTGAAAAGAATAGAAAAGAAAAAGTAAAGTAAAGAAAGACTATTATTATTATTATTATTCTTCATTTATAGATGTATGCAGTCAGAGACTATGACATCTACCTGAGAACTTTTAGTTCTCAGGGTTTTTCCTATATCTATAGAGTTAACTATTACATATTTATCAATTTCAGATATGCAAAATCAGAAAATTCCAGCTCAGAATACAAAAACTGTTTACAAACTGCAGTATTTTAACACCTTCTGATACTTTGAAATCATTTGATAATATCATGACAAAAGAAAAGAGAACAAAGTGTTAAAGATAAACACATTAAATAGAGAGATAGAAAAGAATAAAAAAGGAAAAGTAAAGTAAAGAGAGACTATAACAAATCAAAATTATTAAAAGATAGTGTATAGCTGTTTTAACAGACTATATTTAATCAATTTTCATTTCTTCATATTCAGATACTTCTGAATTCAGCAGTTTTCTTATAGCTGCTTGAGTTTCTGATAGAAAGTCTATTAGATATTTAATTCCTGTCTTAGTTGAGAATAAGAATCTCATATATAATTGATTTAAATCATACTTGTCTTTCAACCTGACACTGAGACTATTATATAATGCGCAATGTATTACAATATACTCAGGGTTTTCATTTATATTGCAGAATGAGCATTCTGTTGAATCAAATCTATCATCAAATCTTTGTATATAAGATTTAAAATAATCATGTTCTAGTTTCAGCTGAAATATAGATAAGAATATGTTCTTTTTACATTTAATTGAATAAGATTTTTACTCAGGTTTTATCTTAAATCTTGAATAATGTATACTTATCTTTTATTTCTGCCAGCTTTCATTTCACTTATTTAAACAAAATTCTTTTATCTTTCTATTTATAAAAGATCAGGACACTGTTTTTTGAATAGATCTGCTTAATTCTGAACTCTTTTTAGATGCTGAATCAGTCAATTCATTATCATGAATATTCATATGAGTAGGAACTCAGTGTAAATGAATTATCAGTTTTAATAATCTTCTCTTTTGAATCTTCATAACAGAATTTAAAATCAGTTCAAGATTCATTTGAGTATTATAAATCTGACTATTTTTAAGTCTTTTCAAAGCAGCTTAACTATCAGAGAATATTCATGTCTCTTTCAAGTTATTTTCTCTTTTATAAGATTTTATCTTAACAAGTTTGACAGCTTTTACTATTGTAAATAGTTCAGCATCAAAGACTTCAGATTCACAGCTCAAATTTCAGAAATCTGAGATGAAATTGATATTTTCTTCTGTATAAGCAATGTCTGTATCTAATCTGTTCAAACTCTTATTTTTTGAGTCACCTGAGTAAATCAGAATAGAGTCTTTTATAATAATTATAGAGATCTTCTTCAAATGCTGTTCAAATTCTCTCTCTTTAGATCATTCACTGATTTATAAGTCTATGAGAGATTTCAGCTTTTCTCTTCAGAGAGATATCTTGTCATGAGCAATTTTCTCAACATTTAATAAAGAAAATTGATTTTTAATCAGTGAATATAGTCTATACAATTGAGAGAGCATTTTCTTTGAAGCACTATTCTCATTTCAATCAAGAAATCTATTTCAATCCAGTTCATTTCCTGACTTAATTGATGAAAATAAAGAAGAGACTCTTTCTCCGATTATATGATTTGAGCTTATCTTCATGACTCTCAGAGCATAGTTCATGCAGGCATTTTCAAATTGAATAGTAGGAGATAAAATTGAAGCTTCAATTTTCATTGCTTTAATAGAAGATGATTTGAATGCTCTTAGAATTCTTCTTAAAGCTCTGTTTTACAGACTTTGAAAGAGTTCAGTGAAATTATCTTGATTATTTCATCAAACTTGAACTTCATAATCAGCTACTGAGATGATACAGGCTATGAATAATTGTCTCATAGTCTGAAAGAATAGATCTCTCTCAGTATTTAATAATCTCATTGTACTACTATTCAGTAGTCTCTCTGTCTTGATGATTCTTTGTTGAATATAATATTTAAAATTCAACTTAAAGTTTAACTATGCTTCTAGTTATTTGACATTCAAACTGGGTTTAATCTCTTTATTCAAAAGAGTTAGACTTAGGTTTTTCTCATTGAAGCTTGAAAAAAAGTGAATTAACTCAGTTTTATTCATATTAAATTGAATTAGATTGATATCTGCTCTAACAAAGATTTTCTTTACTACTTTCTCAATTACTTCTAAATTCTCTTTGATTGTCTTTGAACTGTAGACTAGATTAATATCATCTACATAACTTAAAAATCTCACTATTTTCATCTCTCTATTCTTGAATAGATATGCAGTGGATATTGTAAATAGAACTGATAAGATTGAAGATTCTTATAATACTTCTATTTTTATCTCAGTCTTATCTTATTTCATTTCATCAAAGAATAGTTGTATAATTCTTTTAAACATAAAACAGTTAACTCATTTTATTAGAGAAAGTGATAGTTTTAACATCTTTAAAGTTTGAATCATCTTAGACTTTGAAATACAATCAAATGCATCTTTTATATTAATAAAAACTACAGTTGAAACCAGGTCTTGATGCTTTGCTATTTGAATGTTATAAACAACTGAAAGAACAGTGTTAATTGCAGAACATTGTTTTCTATCTCTTATTTATTTATTAAATAGAAGAGAATTACTAATAGAGCTTATAAAAGATAATCTAGTAGTTATTATCTTTTCTAGAATTTCTTTCAAACAGTTCAACAGAGATATTACTCTGTATGACTTAGAAATTAAGGTTGTTCTATGAGATTTTGTAAGAATTACTTCAGTAGCTTCTCTTCAGTATTCAGAATGATAACTATTTTTTAAGAGATTGAAAAAGATCTCAAAATATTCATTCTTCAAGTAGAAATATGTGTTTTGAATAATTAAGTGATTAATTGAATCAGACTCTGCAGCAGTTTTAATTGAACTTGAGAATATTACTGACTCTAGTTCATCTTGTGTAAGCTCAGATCATTCTCAGTTATTTTCATCAATTTATTCATGAAATAACATATTCTTCTTTTGTAAATGTGATGAGTTTTGAAAGAGAATTCTCATAAAAGCTTGATACTTTTTCTCAAAAGAGTTTACTGTATATAATTCATTCTGAAATTCATATTCTAAGATTAGAAGCTTTGCTGCACTTCTTGTTTTGATATAGTTGAAGACTTTAAAAACTTCTTTTTCTTATACTTCTTCAAGGAATCTGTTTCAGCAGTCTGTTTTCATGCCCTTAATTTCTGAGAAATATTCATTTTGAATAGCTTTGCACTCTTTATTAGATATTAAGTTATTCTTTCAATCTCTCTTATGAGTGACTAATTATTTTCTTTTAGAAGTGATATTCTCATTTCATCAAGGTTTGAAATACTCAGAAGCCTTTTTCTTTGAAATATTTTCTCTAATACTTGTTAGAAGAATAGATGTAATTAGCTTTACTCTATTCTTAAGTATTTAATTTGAGATATCTTGACTTTGATTTCAATAGAGCTCACTCTGTCTTTCAGATTTCAGCTGTTTTACACTTTCTTCAACTGCTTTTCAATCAGCTTTTTCAAAGTTATACTGATTAGAGAGAAGAGGATTTTCACTCATTTATTTTTCCCTCAGTTCAATATTAAATTGAATAATCTCATGACCTGATTCTGAGGTCTCATTTGAATTAATAAATCAGTTTATAAGTCTTTTTTCAATTACATTTTATGGCATGTAAGTGAAATCTATAACAGATTTCTGTTTCATATCTTTTCTAAAGAATGTTTGTTAATCAGACTTATTAACTAAATCTATTAAATGCTCAAAAGTTTATTTAACTAGTTCATCTACTCTTACTGCTCTTCTGCATTCTGAATTTCATCAGAGATGATATGCATTGAAGTCTTCTACAGTGATAGAGTTTTTTAAGAAAATTATATTCAAAAATTCTCTATTAATTATTCAGAAATTGTGGTTTTCTTTCAATAACTTTTCATTATAGATATTTATGAGTTAAATAATATCACACTTATTCTCTCTATCTATAATACTACTCACTGGAATATCAGAGCCAGATATGATATCAAATCTTAGATTAAATTAATATCTTGATCTTTTTCTTCTGTAAATCACTACTCTTGATTTTATCTCAGATTTTTCAGGTAGAAAGCAGCAATAGCTTGAATGAGAAATGATATACTTTTACTCAGTATCAAAGTTTAGTTCTTGAAGAAGTACAAAGTTAACTTTTTGTTTAAATATAATTTGATGACAAGAATAAATACAATTTGAGTTTCTATTCACATTGTTTTAAATAAATATGATTTTTAAAGAATTTTTAAACTTCTTTTGTTATTTTTATTGTATAATCATACTAAAATAGAGTAGAAATAGAGCAGAATCTGATCACTATTATCTGATAGTAGATTATAACTGTTTTGAAAAGCAGGAATTTCAACTACTTGTATTCTTTCTAATTTATTAACAGAGTCATTTCTCAATTCTCTAATCTTAACAGATGTTTGAGAATTCACATTCTATTTATGTTTAGCTGAAGAATTTGAGTTTGAGAATTTAGATAATTGAGAGTTTCTTCTCTTTGAGCTTGCAGTTATAGATTTACTGACTTGACTATTATCTTCAGTTTTAGATTGACTTTGAGCTTCTTCTTTTCTTCAGTTCTTTTGAATTCTTGAAGCAGATGTGCATTCTTTTGAACTAGATACATGCTTTTCTTTGCAGTTAGAGCATTTAAGTAGAGTATATTAGTATATTTCACCTCTTTTTAAGCATATTTCACATTTATACTCACTAGTTTTATGACCTTTAGCACAGAAACTGCATTTTATATCTTTAAAATAAGAGATTGCAAAGTATTCATATCTTTAACAGTTTGAACACTGTGTTTATTTTTTGAGATTCATTCTTGAGTCTTTGTATTCATGAACTCTCATTTTCAAATCTGTCACTCTCACTTCAGAGATTTTTGATTGTTCAAGTATCTTTATATATACTAGAACAGAGACATTTCTTCTGCTTTGTCTAAACTCAATTAAATATAGTCATACAGACTCTTTTCTCAGTTGAATAGAATTGTATTCTTCTAATTCATTTTTGAGAAGTAGTATTTCTTTCTCACAGTCAAAAATTTCAAATGAAATATTATAAAGAATGAATTTATCTCACTTTTCATTGCTCTTAGATAGAATTGTTGTGTTTAACAGAGATTCTATTACTGATTTTCAGAGATTCTTATTCTAAATGAGGAATTCTGCACTGAATTCAGGCATTGTAGTCAGAATGATGGAATTTTCAAAGAAAGATAACTCAATTGAAGCTATAACTCATTTTTGAACTTTAATATCAATTATTAACTGAGAAAAGAACTGCTGATTAATTTGATTTCTAATTCTGAAAATAAGATTTGAGTTTAGCTTATTTCTTTATAAGATCTTCTGATTTGAGACTTTGAGAATAAGTCTTCTATTTCTGAAGATTTGAAAGTTTTTCTGTTTTTATATTTTTTTCTCTTTCTTTCTATGAACAGAAGTATGAGTAATATTCTTCCCAGTTTTCTCAGAATTTTGAGCAGGTTTTGAGATAGCAGATTTAGAGACAGCAGATTCTGCTACTTGAGCATATGTTTTCTTCTGATTTAAAGAAGAAGAAGAAGAAGTAGAAGATAAAGAGTCAGTAATTATACTAGAAGTTTTCAATATTTTTTGAACTGTGTTTGAAATTCCAAGTTTGAACTTGATCATCTTCTGTAGTTATCTAGTCTGAGTATGAAGAATTAACAGAACTTCTTCATTCTTCTCACTCAGACACTGTTTTTCAAGAATTTTACTTACTTTTTCAAGTTTCTATATGTGGCGGGCTGCGCCCGATCAATTATATAGACTATTTCATTACACTTCACAGATTTCTACGGCTCTGATTCTCGGTCGCCTATTCTCTGCTGAAGCTCCGATTCCCGGTCGCTGATTCTTGGCTGAAAACTCATGAAATTCCTATTCTTTCACTTTGAAGCTTCACTGTATACATGTATAAATATTCACTCTGATCACTGATTTCTGCACTTTCTCTTCTTTTTTCTTTTCTAATGTTTTTCACTTTGTATTATAAGATCTATATATTATATCAATCTATTCAGTGTAGACTTCTCACACTTGAAAAATGTTCATTGTCTTCTTATTAGAAATGATTACTCACTGAGATATCTGAATGCATAACAATGTATAAGAAATAGAGAAATGAACAATCAGTTAAGTGAACACTGAGTTCTCAGATAGAAGCTTACTCACCAGTTACTCTGGCCCTGCAATAAGATCTTATGAAGAGAATGAGATCTTACAAAGAGAATGTCAGTGAAAGACCTGAGAGTTCTGATACAGATGTATGAGATATTCATATAATTACACATTCAATGAATGATACAGCTATGTCTACTGATAATATGAGAGAATTCTCAAATACAAGCATAGATGCAGTACCACAGTGACTCTGAGTAATGTTGAAATTATAACAGCAACAGATAGCTGATATGCATGCAACTCAACAATGTCAATATGAAGAAATTCAATAATTATCTCAACTAGAAATTCCTGTATAAGCAATTTCGACACTGACTGAATCAGATATGAACATGTAAGTGCTGAAGAAATGTCTAGATACTCCTGCATATTTTAATACTTCTGACCTCACTCTCTATTCATCATGAAGGTTGGAAATGCTCGTGAAACTAAGTGTAGATGAAGATGTCATCAGTTTATTAACTAATCAAGATTGATATATCAATGATTGATTGAAGAATCATGTGAGACAGAAGTTTCATTCACGAATGAAGACATGTGAATCAGTGTTATATATATCTGACAATATCATCAAATATCTTGATATTCTGTTCTGAGACACAGCTATACAATAGAAGACATTAGATTGATTACAGAGTGTCTGACAGAGAAATACTTTTCTTAAAACATTCATTTCTGATTTTAACACTAAGATTCTAGAAGCAGATAATCAATCTTGAGAGAATAGAATGAAGATTAGCATGCTTAAGAAGACACTAACTTTCAAACTTCTACAGACTCTTATAAGTGTAAATGAAGACCAGAGTTATGAAGGTTGCTGCATACAACTTTGAACATTGAATGATCATCTTATCAAGCTTAAGAGTATATAGAATAGCAGCAAAAGATATTACATCTCAGTCACTTATACACCCGCATCAAAGGATAACAATGCAGATATCATGAATTGAGTGAACTCAAATGTCTATACATAAACAAGAGTTTCTGCTATCTGAACAGACTTCGGAGTTCTCAGAATCACTTCTGAAGAAGTCATCAATCAACATCAATAACAGATGTGTATCAATTGTAATTGACTAGAACATATTGCTTTCAACTGCTGATCAGTCTATGTGTCTCCTTATTCAAAGAAAAGATCAATGCTGATGATACATGTCAATCATATTGTATTGAAGAAAGATTCAGAAGACAACTATGAAGATGCTCTGATGAAATGAAGAAAAGAATCACTTTTATTCAAATTTGTAAACAGAAGCTTGAAGAGGTTGAATAACAATAATTTAAGAGAAAATGATGATGAATGTGATTCTTGTATCTACTGTAATCAATAACATGTATAATATAAAAGCTATGATAGACAGTGATCTATGTCATTATACAATGATTAAATCTTCAGTCATAAGATGCTATAATCTTCAGTGTATTCTCTTATTAAAACTCTGACTTCTTGCAGAATTTGATGACTCAAAGAATGTTTGCACCTGTTATATGATAAAGCTAAACATAGATGTTGAAGAACATCAACATGAAGATGTCTATGTATATAAAGCTAATAATCTTGATTATAATCTTATATTAGAACTTGTCTGACTATCTGAACAAGGTATCTTGTTAAATGCTTGAAACAGAAGCTTAATATTCCCTAATAATGATAGAGTTCACAAAGATGATATTCACAAGACTATGAATCTGACACAGATCTCTGTTAATACTTATGAAATGCTCTGAAAAAGAAGTTACTGAAAAGATTATTAATAGCAGAATTATGTAGTAATCTATTTCATCAGCCTGACTGATATTAAGAAAGTTCTAGAGAAGTTATTCTGTACTACAATAACAGATTCTCATACAAAACTCTCTTAATAATATCATGAATATCTAGATGTCTTCTGATAAGATAATATTATGAATATACTTCTCTTATGAGTCTTAGAAGTGAATCACAGTATCAAGTTAGAAAAGAAGAATAATAAGAATTCTGAGTCATCATAAGGCTCTCTTTATAATATGTCTCAAGATGAACTTCTTCTTCTTTGAAAGACACTCAATGATCTGTTTAATAAGAGATTCATATATATTAGTAACTCTTTCACTGCAGCTTCTATTCTCTTTACAAAGAAATCAGATAAAGAACTTCAATTCTATATAAACTATTGAGAATTGAACAGATTAATCAAGAAGAACTGCTATTCTTTATCTCTTATCAATGAAACTCTAGCTCATATCAGACAAGCTCAATAATTTACAAAAATAGATATCATTACTATGTTTTATAAGATCTGTATTATTGAAGAAGATGAATGACTTACAGCATTCTGAACATATTATAATCTTTTTGAATGAATAGTCACACTCTTTGAACTGACTAATACTCTCAGTACATTTCAGAAGTATATCAACTAAGCACTCTGAGATTTTCTTGATAAATTTGTCTCTGCATCTCTTGATAACATTCTCATCTTCACTGATGAGTTCAGAAAAGAATATCAAGAACACATGTGAAGAGTATTACAATGTTTATAAGAAGCAGAACTATCAATAGATATTGACAAGTATGATTTCAAAGTCAAGAGTACAAAATATCTAGGTTTTATCATAGAAGCTAGCAAGGAAATTCAAATGAACTCTGAGAAAGTCTTCACTATTCTTGAATGAGAAGCTTCATGTACTGTGAAAGATATATGAAGCTTCATCACATTTACTAACTTCTATCAGTAATTTATATAAAACTTCTCAGATATCATGAGATCACTTATAGAACTTATTAAGAAGAACTCAGTATTTTAATAATCAGTGAATACTGATACTGTATTTATACAGATGAAGAAGATATTCATTAATACATCTCTACTAATAACATTTAACTCTGACTGTGAAACAGTGATTAAAGCTGACTTCTCTGACTACATTATGAAGAGAGCTATATTACAATATAATAATAAAGATGTCTTATAATTATGCATCTTCATGTCTAAGAAGTTGAGTCCTGCTGAATGTAACTATAAGATCTATGACAAGAAACTTCTTACAATAGTATGCTGTCTAGAAGAATGAAACTCTAAGCTTCAAAGTGTCTTCAAGTTTGAGATAATCACAGATTATAAGAATCTCAAACACTTCATTATCACTTATAAGCTTATTAAATAACAGATAATATGATCTGAGCTATTAAGCTGCTTTCATCTCATGATACACTACTGCTTCAGCAGTCAGAACTCAATGACAGATGCGCTCTTATGATAAGAGTAAGATATATCATCTGATGTAACAGATATGCATTAAATGCACTGAGAACATCAGCTCTTGAATCTGAAGATATTAGTTAATCATAATGAGATCACTCATAACACTATACATGCTTTGCTAATCAGAATATCTTCTGAATCTACACTGAATATATTGTAATATATAACAGCTTAAACTGATAAACTTCTTCAAGTACTCACTGAAGCGGTATATTAAGAAGTATCTTGATTTCTTTCAGAACTATATATAAGAACTGACATCTTAGAATACTTAATTGATGATAATAACACTCTGTGATTCTATGAACAACACTGAGTCTCTCACTTCAAACTCTTACACATCCAGATAATGCAAGAGATGCATGATTCTTATATAACTGATTATTCAGATTGTCAACAACTGTATTGAATAATGTCTTGAGAGTTCTACTAGCCTGAGATATTAAACAGTATCAGATATTTTATCTGAAACTGTGACTATTGTTCTTTTATCACCTTGTGAAAGAACTGTAGAAAAGATCTGCTGAACCTGCTCAATGTTTCTGATTGAACCTAATGAGATGTGATAATTGAATTTGCTGTTAATCTCTCTGAGAGTAAGAATTGTTGAAATATTCTGATCATCATGATCTGAGTGAGCAAAGATGTAATATTGAAATCTTATGATAAGATGAATACTGATTAAGTTACTGAAGCTTTTCTACAGAGTCTGTTCTATTAAATACATGAATTACTGAGATCTATAGTATTGAATTAAGACTGTCAATTCATGAGCACTTTTTGAATAAGAATCTGTCAAGTTCTCAAGATTACATGCTGTTTGTTAACTGTCTATCACTCTGAGATCAATAATGTGTCAGAATGAATAATTCAGACTGTGAAGAAGTATCTTTATAAGTTCTGTAATCACTTATAAGATAATTGACATGATCTTCTTCTATATGCAGAGATTGCTATCAACAGCTGAGATGCTGTCTCAACAGATACAAGCCTGTTCTTTCTTACATATGATTATCACATGAAAGTGTTAAATCTTCTAGAGATTACACAGTTCACACTGAACCTCTGCAGTCTGATTCAGATTGCTGATAATATAGTGATAAAGCTCTGACACAACTGTGACTGAGCAGAAGTCTTCATGATGAGCACTAAATAAGATCAAGAAGATTAAGTCAATATCTGATGAGATTCTGCAGAGCAGTATAAAATAGAAGATCTTATATGATTGAATCTTAGAAATATATGAATGACACACTCATTCTGTATATTGAATTATTGTTATGTAAAATACACAGTGACAGAAGTTCTAGACAGTTATAACTACTGTCTTAATACTCTGTCAGAGATTTATAATATATTTCATATAAGCTTGTTTCACTGCACTGTCACTGATTCATTCTCTTCTCAACTGACTTTCAACTGACAGCAGCCAGAGATCATAGAAGAAGATAATAAACTTGAGTGAGAGATTGAGAACATTCTTGATAAGAGATCATGCAGCCGTGACTGACAATATCTTGTAAAATGAGTCAGCTATGATTATCTGACCTGAACTGTAAGTTCTGCATTATCTGAGACTGTGGCCCTTGACTGATGAGAACTATGCATGATCAGAGAAGAAGAGGACTAATGTAGCAGGCTGTGCCTGATCAATTATATTGACTATTTCATTACACTTCACAGATTTCTGTGACTCTGATTCTCGGTTGCTGATCCTCTGCTGAAGCTCTGATTCTCAGTCATCAATTCTCAGCTGAAAACTCATCAAATTGCTATTCTTCTGCTCTGAAGCTTTATCATGTATATGTATAAATATTTACTCTGATTGCTGATTTCTGCACTTTCTCTTCTTTTTTCTTTTCTAATGTTTTTTACTTTGTATTATAAGATCTATATATTATACTGATTTATTCGGCGTAGGCCTCTCACACTATATTTCAAGAACTTGTTGTTTCTCTATTTCTTCCTTCTTTCTTCTCCTCAGACTTTCAATCTTAGAGATAGTATCTGAGAAAGCATCTTTTTTCATATTAACTGAGTGTATTTTTGAACTCATTTTACTCACTGAATGAAAAGTTGATCAGACTGTTTCAATTGAGAGATTTATTAGTCTATTCTCAATTGAAAAGTTGATCAGACTGTTTCAAAAGAAGAATAAAAGACTTTTGTGTATAAAATATCTGATTTTTTTCACACTAGTTCAGTAACTAGATTAGATTTTTAAAGAGAATCTAATAAACTAAAATTGATTTTTAAGATAAATCAATAAAATCTTTACAATCTCTTTCTTGAAATATAGTGAGAAAAAGTATGATATCAATTGATAATAAATCAGATAATATGACAGTTTTTGAGAGAAAAACTGACAAAAAATAAGTTAAATTTTTTGTAGAGAAATTGATTAAAACTATTCAATTTTATTCTAAATCATTCAATTCTTCTCACACATTAAGTGTGCAACTCAAATCAGTTAATAAAAAGTATAAAAAAGAATTAAGTATTAATGAAAGCTCTTCAATCACTGAAAAAGTAATTCTTACTTAGAAGAATGTGTAATTATGACAGAAAACAACTCTGTTATTAATTCTTTATAAGAATATTGTATAAAATTCAGAGAGAAACATCTTACTTTTTCAAGAGAAGTAAAAAAACTAATTCTAAGATCTTTTTTTTTACATTAACTGCTGCAGAAGAATGAGATGGAAAGTGCTAAGATATACACTACTGTATATTCTCTATCAAGACTTTCTCTCTTCAAAGTCTTGATATTATAGAGAATATAAGTCTGTTTCTATATAATAATATAAATATTGTTGAGAATAGAGTAAAGCTGATTACATTCATTCTTCTAACAAGTATTGAAGAAAATATTTTAAAGAAAAAGTCTTCTGAGTATTTCAAACCTTGATGGAATGAGAATATCACTTCTAAAAGAAAGCAATTAGTCACTGCTAAGAGAGATTGAAAGAATAACTTAATATCTGATGAACAGTTCAAAGCTACTCAAAATGAATATTTTTCAGATATTAAAAGAGTCAAAACAGATTACTGAAACAAATTTCTTGAAGAAGCAGAAGAAAAAGAAGTTTTTAAAGCCTTCAACTGTACTAAAACAAGAAGTGTAGCAAAGCTTTCAACCTTAGAATATAAAGTTCAGAATGAATTGTTTACAGCAAACTCTTTTGAGGAAAAATGTCAAGCTTTTATCAGAATTCTCTTTCAAAACTCATCACATTTAGAAGAGAAGAATATGTCATTTCATGACTATATTAATGAAAATAACTGGGAATGATCTGAGCTTACATGTGATGAACTAGAGTCAGCAATATTCTCAAGTTCAATTAAAACTGCTGCAGGGCCTGATTCAATTAATCACTTGATTATTCAAAACACATATTACTATCTGAAGAATGAATATTTTGAGCTCTTTTTCAATCTCTTAAAAAATGATTATCATTCTGAATGCTGGAGAGAAGCTACTGGAGTAATAATTCTTACAAAACCTAATAGAAAGGCTTCAATTTCTAAGTCATATAGAGTAATATCTCTGTTGAACTGTTTAGAAAAAATTCTAGAAAAGATAATAGCTACTAGATTATCTTTTATAAGCTCTATTAGTGATTCTCTTCTATTTAATGAATAAATGAGAGATAGAAAATAATGTTCTGCAATTGACACTGTTCTTTCAGTTATTCATAATATTCAAGTAGCAAAGCATGAAGGCCTGGTCTCAACTGCAGTTTTTATTAATATAAAAGATACATTTGATCATGTTTCAATGTCTAAGATGATTCAAACTTTGAAGATGTTAAAACTGTCACTTTCTCTAATAAAATGAGTTAATTGTTTATTGTCTAAAAGAATTATATAACTATTCTTTAATGAAAGAAAACAAGATAAAACTGAGATAAAAATAGAAGTATTACAAGAATCTTTAATCTCACCTGTTTTATTTGCAATATACACTGCATATCTATTCAAGAATAGAGAGATGAAAATAGTAAGATCTTCAAGTTATATAGATGATATTGACCTACTCTACAGTTCAAAGAGAATTAAAGAGAATTTAGAAGTCATTGAGAAAGCAGTAAAGAAAATCTTTGTTAGAGCAGATATCAATCTAATTCAACTTGATATGAATAAAACTGAGTTAATCCACTTTTTTTCCAGATTTAATGAGAAAGAACTAAGTCTCACTCTTTTGAATAAAGAGATTAAACTCAGTTTGAATGTCAAATGACTAGAAGTATGGTTAAACTTCAAGATGAATTTCAAATATTATATTCAACAAAGAATTATCAAGACGGAGAGACTACTGAATAATATAATCAGACTATTAAATACTGAGAGAGGTCTATTCTTTCAGGCTATAAGATAATTATACATAGTCTGTATTATCTCAGTAGCTGATTATAAAGTTCAAGTTTAATGAAATAATCAAGATAACTTCACTGAACTCTTTCAAAGTCTATAAAACAGAGCTTTGAGAAGAATTCTGAAAGCATTCAAATTATCTTCTATTAAAACAATGAAAATTGAAGCTTCAATTTCATCTTTTACTATTTAATTTGAAAAGGCCTGTATGAACTATGCTCTGAGAGTCATAAAGATGAGCTTAAATTATATAATCAGAGAAAGAGTCTCTTCTTTATTTTCATCAGTTAACTCAGGAAATGAACTGAATTGAAATAGATTTCTTGATTGAAATGAGAATAATGCTTTAAAGAAAATGCTCTCTCAACTGTATAGACTATATTCACTTCTTAAAAATCAATTTTCTTCATTAAATGTTGAGAAAATTGATCATGAGAAGATATCTCTCTGAAGAGAAAAGCTGAAATCTCTCATAGACTTATAAATAAGTGAATTATTTAAAGAGAGAGAATATGAACAGTATTTGAAGAAGATCTCTACAATCAATATAAAAGACTCTATTCTGATTTACTCAGATGACTCAAAAAATGAGAATTTAAATAGATTAGATACAGGCATTGCTTATACTGAAGATAATATTAATTTTATCTCAGATTTCTGGAATTTAGGCTATGAATCTGAAGTCTTTGATGCTGAACTATTTACAATAGTGAAAGCTTTCAAACTTATTAAAATAAAATCTCATAAAAGAGGAAATAGTTTGAAAGAGATATGAAGATTCTCTGATAGTCAAGCAGCTTTAAAAGGACTTAGAAATAGTCAGATTCATAATGATAAAATGAATCTTGATCTGATTTTAAACTCTGTTTTGAAAATTCAAAAGAGAAGAATATTAAAACTGATAATTCATCTGCATTGAGTTCCTACTCATATGAATATTCATGGCAATGAATTGACTATTTCAGCTGTAAAAAAGAGTTCAGAATTAAGCAGATCTATTCAAAAAATAGTGTTCTGGTCTTTCATAAAGAGAAAGATAAAAGAATCTTGTTTAAACAAGTGAAATGAAAGCTGGCAGAAACAAAAGAAGAGCATACATTATTTGTGATTCAAAGATTGCTTGAGCCAGCGTACAATTACAGGCGTACGCCGGCTTCTTATATACTGTACACTAAATTAATTGATCGCCGCTATGGCCCCTTTACATTTGTAAGCAAGTTCAGAAGCGGCTGTGTTATTATCCAGCAGTTGTACATTCTTCTGAATCACATTCTCCTTCATCAGATTCAGTCACACTCATGTGATCATGTTATACACTCTAGCTTCATGCGGATTAGCTCGCCACTAGTATTTCATAATTGTATGACCTATCTCTGATTCAGCTAGCATTCTGCATACACTCTTACAAAGAAATTTTTACTATATTATATCTCTCATTCACTAACTTTTCTCATTCTTCAATCATCTTCTTTATCATCATTATTATGAAATATTACTATCTTATTCAAGATTTCTATCTCTTCTTCTGTTCAACTCTTTCTATCTGTTCATCTATCACATTATACATGTTTCTGACAATGACTCTCTGTTCTCACAATAAGTGTCATTGTAGTGCTCATACCAGGCAGTTCATTAGCAGTAAGTGTAACACATTGTGAAACATGATCAGAACTTGTTTATCTTCTAACAATCATCAGAATATATTATTATGAATGACACATCTTCTTCATCTTCTCATACACTCTTAATTATTTTTCTTCTTAGTGAGCTTCTGATCATGTTTTCTGCCACAATTTTACATGAATACAGATGCTGATGTTTATTTTTATTCACATAGAATCTTTATATGTTGACAGATTCATATTCATCAATGATAGTGAACATCTCAATATTGAATTATTGATTAAAAACTTGAAGAACATAATAATGAAGGAATTGTCTGTGTCATGTATGACTGAGTCTCTTATGTTTCTCTCTGCTCTCTCTGTATCTTTCTCTGTCACTTTCTCTCAATCTCTTACATCTGCTTCTGTGTCTGATTCTCTCACTCTCACTACTTCTGTTCCTGCAACTTCTACTCCTGCTACTTCTGCTTCTGTCACTGCCTTCATTACCAGCTCTTCTCATTTCAAGAAGATATTGCATAGGCTCAGTGAATCATGTTTCTCAGTGTATACACTTCTGCTCTTCTTACTGATCTCTAGAATAATTTATTATATGAAAATAATATATAACACAACTATCTGAAGCTCAGTCACAGACACTGATTATTATATTCATTTTAAATATTCATGATAAGATAATTATTTATTTATATCAGAGAATCATCTCTCTTCTTAACAGTATTAAGATTATAAGTCTTTTTCTTTTTCATCTTTTCTTTCTAACACTGATTTTTCTGTTCTTAGAAGAAATTGTTATGAGTTTTATTATATACAAAGTCATGATATTCACAGATATTAAGAAACCTTTTACAACTGTAAAGTTCAATATCATAGAGATATTCACTCTGATAAATTTCTTCAGAATGATAAATCTGTATCAGTCTATTCTCTAGCATCTATTATCTGACTTCATGATATAGATAAAAGATATTCATATTTTCAGAAACAGAAACATGAATATTGTACTCTTTTATACTTATGAGTATAAGACTCATACATCTTGTCTGAGATGTTATTATGAGAATAAGCTGTTCACACACTGTGTTCTGCTTTCTGCATTCTCTCATGTCTCTCTCTCTCTTTCTGAGAAGTCTCATATATGTTGTAATTATATGTACAACTCTAAGATCAGTAGGTGTTTATTCAGTAACTGTTCTCATGTCTGATTTTGCAGTTTTTATATACTAATAATGATTCTTAGTTGCTCTGATATCAGAGATCATTCTAATCAAAGATAATTACACTGCTGAGACTACTCTCTTCTACACTTAAGCTTCTTTTATTACTTTCTTTCTCTCTTCTGCAGAGAAGATTGTGTGTATACTGAGTTATAAGTGTTTAGCTTCAGATAGCTTCTACTGTCATTTATTCAGTTCTGTATCTTCTTCTTCTTCTATTTCTTTCATCTTCATGCTCTCTATCTTATTTTCTGATTCTGTAAGTTCTGCACTCTTCTTCAATTTTTCTACACACATGTGTACACATTTCTATATTGACATTTCAGTCAATCTTTGCAATAAATGATATTAATGTCATACATAGAGTAGTAGAGAAATCAGAGACATGTACAGCATTGTTGTAAGAGTGACTTACAGCTCTTAAATCTCTTACAGATCTCAAGTTTTGAGATTTTCTTTATTTTTGATGTTTTTCAGATGATGTGATGTTGAAAATAGATTAAATATGTGACATATGAAAATGAATGAAGTGTATATAATAACATTTATCTTTTACAGCTGACTCTTACAGTTGATAATTAATTGATTATCTCTTTTCTTTTCTTACACTTTTTCTTTGTCTGCTAGTTACTACTCTTACATAATCTCTATATAATACAGCATTTAGTGACTAGATTCAGCAGCTTTCATCTTATGATTCTGTCTTATATATTATACTGTCTCTCTTCACTCACTCAGATCACTACAGTGAACAGTTCATTAAAACTAATCTCACTCAATCTCTGAGCATTCTCAGAAATTGAGATGACTTGATTTCATGCATCTGTGAATATTTCAGATGATTTATTCTCTGTTGTCTCTATAATTGAACTAATATAAATAGTTAAATCTAACTCTGAATTTCTTTTTCTCCTGCAATCTGACTCATGTGTAAGTCTGCTACTTTGAGACTGCTCTTTGTCATGTTATACTTACTGTCTGCAGTGTGTTATTATACAATCAGCTACAGTCTTATTACTTATTAAAGTGTGATATTCATCTGATTTCTTCATTTCTTCTCATTCTTTTCTTATAATTGTGAAAAGATCAGAATAAGTGAGATTATCTGATTCATAAGTATCTATGATTTCTCTTACTTCATGAGACTTTTCAATTGTAAGCTTCTTCTTTTTCAACACTGATAATAATGCTGTAGATAATTATAATTCACTCAGATCTTATATCTTTGCTTTTATAAGATATAAATCATTTATTAAGTTGTATAAGATCTGTTTCTCTGATTCTTTCAATGTGTATATTCTCAGAGAATGTGATTTGAGTATTTTATATAGCTCAAATCATCTAGGTTGAAACTTCTCAGAACTCTCATTATGTATGAGAACTCACATTCTCATCTTGAGACTCAATTTCTTAACTAGTGAGTCTTGTATTCTTTTCAATTGAATTGCTCAGTTCAGAAGTATCTCATTAGCTTTTGCACATGTATGACTGATCTCTTTCAATCTTGATTTCATATCTGCAACTGCTGTGTTCACAACTATTCTATCTACAACTGTTGTATTCACAATCACTGTTCTCTCTCTCACCTTTTTCAAAGCATTCTCTGAGATGCACAGATGCAATTCATACAACAGATAGAAGAGTGAATGCTTCAAGACTGTATACTGTCAAATTCACATGACTACTAGCACCTGCTTGAGATATTCATCTTATAGTCTCATAGGCTTACTCACTAGATATTTCATCAGCATGTTGTTCAAGATTTTATTCAAGTATTTCATCTTTCTGTTTATCTGTAGATAATATAATATTGTTCTACAATGTCTTGTCTATAACTGACTTATAAAATGCCTCACTGCTTCTTCTACAAGATTCACATTATTATCAGTTAGAATCTCATGTGATATTTCATAGTTAACATAGATCTTATTATATAGAAACTTCATCATCATCTTCTCTGTTATCTCTGAAACTGCTTTCACAACTGACCAGTCAGTAGTATAATCAATAGCAATAATTATTTATCAATTTTCATTTGATATTCACAGTAATATGTCTATGAGGTTCACTTCTCATCATTTAAACAGTTATATCATACACTTCATGTGATGTTGTACTTTCTTATATTCTAACTCTTTCTTAGATTCTTTTACAACCTGATAATTCAGGCACTCATAAGTGTATATCTGAATATTCTTAGCCATGCTTGATTAGTACACTCTTGATTCAAGTACACTCATGAGTTCAGGGCTTTCTAAGTGACTAAATTCCTTGTGCATGTGAGTCATCAAGTCACATCTAAATGAATGTTTTAGATAGAGAGCTTTTACATATTCTACATCACAGTAAAGCATAATATCATTTTTCAATTTTCTCAGCTTGAAGTTTGAAAGTATCTCTTCTACTACTTTCACAAGACACTTATCATCTGATATCTTATCATTCTTCAAGTGAGAGATTATTGTATTCACTCATTCTGATTTCTTACATTCTCTCAGCATGTTTAACATGAACTTTTCTTATATCTAATTCACAGAATTCTTACTTATGAAATCAGATCTGTAACTGATTACATCAGATATTACAGTATCTGACTTCTTTCAGTATTTGATATTAAGATTATATACTTAGAACTCTGAGATTCAACATGCTAAGTATTTGAAAGGTTTTATTATTAATTATAGATAGATAAGACTTTTGTAATCTGTGATCACTGTTGTTGTATACTCATTGTTAATATATCTATTTCACAACATCAGTATGTGCTTGATTACTAGCAATTCCTTTTCATACACTGAGTAATTGACCTCAGCATCTGATAGTTTTCTACTATCATATGCTATCAGATGCAGCTTGCTGTCCTTACTCATCTGTAGAAGAGTATCTTTGATAGCTCATTCAGATGAATTTATCTTGATGTAGAAAGGTTTATTATAATCTGATTGAATAAGCACTGAGAATGTTATTATATATTTTCTCAGTGTGAGAAAAGCCTCTTCACACACAGCATTTCAGATGATTGAATGAAACTTCTTCTTTCACAGATTTGTATTCATTTCTCTTAAGAGATCTAAGAGTGATATAGATATTTATACAAAATTCTTGATGAATCTGCAGTAATATAAGATCAACTCAAGAAACTGTCATACATGATGTACATTTCTCAGTCACAGACTCACAGTCAATTCACTATAACATTCAATTTCTCCAGAATGAAGTGTATACAGTCATCACTTACTACATATTCTACAAACTTTAACTCTTTCATTTCAAATACACACTTTGTTAATTTGATATAGAGCTTATGCTCTGTCAGAGTTGTAAGCATTTTATCAAGATACTTCAGATATTTATTGTATGAGTTTGAGAAGACTAGAATGTTATCAAGATATATAAGACATGAGATTTCATTCTGTTTATAAAGAATTGTATTCATCATCATTTGAAAGATGACAGGTGCATTTATCAGATTAAATAACATTATCAGAAATTTGCACTTCTCTTATTATATATTAAATGTGATTTATAGAACTGATAGTTTATCTACATAAATCTACCAGTATTCTGAGAGAAGATTGATCTTTGATAGATATCAGGTATTTTCAACTGTATTCAACTGTTGTTAAATTCATAACAGTGAATATTCATTCTTAATCATAAGCTTATTAAGTGCTTAATAATTGATACACATCTGTTACTCTTCACCTGTCTTTTTCATGAATAGAACTGAAAAGCCTCACATGCTTGATGAGAGTTATATGAGATCACATTCTAGAAGGTTTGTAATCTGATGCTTCTGTTCTTTGAGATGTGTTTATGACAGAGGATACACATTCTGATTGACTGGTTTCGCATTCTCTATGTCAATCTCATGTATGAATCCTTGTTCTGGTGATAATTCTGATGAAAGATCTGTTTGAAAAACCTTCTCATACTTCTTCAGAAGCTTCTTTATACACTTGTCCTCTTACATATTCTTTATCTTAGTTTCCTTCACTTTCAGGTCCTGTATAACATACAGAATGCTTTTAAATGAGGTCTTGCAAATCATTCTCTTTACTTGTTAATGTGTAAGCAGATTTAATTCTTCTATATCAGAGACATGAAATGTCCTTCTCATATCAGTTAATAGAATTGTATGAACTATTTTCTTTCTATCAGTCAACTGCATATGATATGTACATCATTGAATCTGCAGATTGAACCTTTGAAATCAATCAAGTTCAAGAATAAGATCATATTTCACATTCTGCAGCTCTCACACTCAAATGTAGCAAGATCATTCTTCAAATTACAAGAGAACTCTTACTCTTATAGATAATATTAAATATCAGTTATCAGATAATCTTATATATCAGAGATTCTTCACTCAATAAACCTCTTTCAGTCTTCAGATCATATAATTATCAATATATTATATAAAAGCTTCTGTGTTCACTAACACTTTTACAGTCATCTCTCAATTCTTACTCAAGTATCTTTTATACATTAATATTTCAGACTCTAAGATATTGAGATGAGTATTCACTTCATTCTCATCTGCATCTTATTCAGAAGCCTGCTTTCTCTTGATATTCACAGAATTTAGAGAATCATCTAATATAAACATCTCTTTCATCTTGAAGACTTTTCATAGAATATCAGTGAGTGTCTTCAAACTCACTGATTCTACTAGTTTTTTGACTCTCTTACTTCTCTTGACTGTGCACACTGTGTGTAATCTTTTACATCATGATTTTGACATTCACAGTTGAAGCAAGCTCAATGCTCATGATATCAAGATTTTCACTCAGAGAATCTCTTTTTCAGAGAATTCAGTACTTTAATAATAACATTCAGATCTAGATTCATCACATCTGAGTGTGTGACTTGTGTCATAGAAGTCTGATTACTTATTGTCTGCTAAGACATACTCAATTGCAGTATTTTCTGTCATAATTGACTCACTTATTCTCATTCAATGAGAATATTATATGCTTTCTTCACTGTACCTGACTGTGAGATTAAGCATTTTCATTTCACTCTTAACTCAGATATAAGATCATGAATAAACATCTGTAAATAGAAAGATGTTGAAAGCTCTTCATTTAACACAAGATAGTATAAACTGAAGTGTGTGAAGTATAATATAAGATCACTTACTTATCTACACTCAGTGAAGTATTTATAATACTTATCTTATATATTTACTTTCTCAAAGTTATACAAGATTCATTTGAAAAACTCATTTCATATTTATAAGAATAAATATCACTTCAGATCTGTGAGATTTATCTTTTCATCAGTCATTTATAATGACTTTGCTTTTTCATGTAGAAACACAGCAGATCTTAAGACTTGTTGAAATTTCATTAACTGTCTGTCTGTAAGTTCATATTCAATTCAATAATATGATTGTATCTGACTTAGTCAGCTGATTGCAGTATTATTTTTTCAGTCATCATTGAAGCTTAGTGACTCTGACAGATCTCTCAGCTTGATATATTTCATGCTCAGATTCTCATTCTGTGCAGTGATCTCTGATGATGTGTATACTTTTGAAGAGGTTATAAACAATTATGATAAGATCTTCAGGTTCAGTATAGTCATCTATCTGTATAAACATTTGATCTCTCACTGCAGATCTAAGACCTGATTTTCTCTATTCTTATTGATGATGATGATTGTGTCAGTGAAGCTCTTCATTATAAATACTTGATTCACAGTGAATGTCAATTGTTATTTGACTTCTGTCTCAGGCTGCCACTGCATACACAAGACCTCAATTTCATTTAGAATTCTCATACATGTACAGAGCTTTGATTTCAGTTCAGCAGTCTCAGCTGCTTTTCTGACTACTTTAAGTAAACTCTCTGAGAGGTTCTGCATACCTTTCAGTTCAGATAGCAGAGAAGAATGTTTGTATTGACTAGAAAAGATATTCATTTCAGTGATTTCTCATTAATCATACAATGTCTATTATTATATCACTATATCATTATATAATTTGTGTTATTATTGTATAACTTCAGTGATGATCACTCTCTCTTTTTATTCTTCTTTTGAGTAGAGAGTGAACTTCTTTAAATCTGATTCACTGCTCTCATTCTCTTTCTCACATCTCATTCATTCACATCTTATACATGACATTCATCTGAGTATGAAGTTTTTCCTCAATAAGCAAAGCAGCATCAATCAGATGCTCTTTCACTCACCACTCTTCATATACTATCTTTTGAGATGTTTTTAGAATTACACTGGTATGATAACTATGAATCACTTTGTAGATGAAATTATCATGTTCTGGAGAAGCCTGCACTTCTCACCAGTTTTTAGACATACTATCAGATGTGATTCAAAGGATGCTTGAGCCAGTGTACAATTACAGGCGTACGCCGGCTTCTTATATACTGTACACTAAATTAATTGATGGCTGCTATGGCCTCTTTACATGCGTAAGCAAGTTCAGAAGCGGCCGCGTTATTATCCGGCGGTCGTACGTTCTTCCGAACCACATATTCAAGATTTGAAACAAAACCAAAGTGGAAATCTTGTTTAATTAAATATAAAAAGAAAATATTCTCATCTATAATTCAGCTGAAACTAGGATATAATTATTTCAAATCCTATATATAAAGATTTGATGATAGATTTGATTCAACAGAGTGCTCATTCTGCAATGCAAATGAAAATCCTGAGTATATTGTCATACATTATGCATTATACAATAGTCTCAGAGTCAGATTAAAGAAGAAGTATGATTTAAATCAATTAAATATAAGATTCTTATTCTCAACTGAGATAGAAATTAAATACTTAATAGACTTTCTATTAGAAACTCAAGCAGCTATAAGAAAATGACTGAATTCAGAAGTATCTGAATATGAAGAGGTGGAAGTTGATTAGATATAGTCTGTTAAAACAGCTATACACTATCTTTTAATAATTTTATTTTGTTATAGTCTCTCTTTACTGTACTTATTTCTTTCTGTTCTTTTCTATCTATCTATTTAATGTGTCTATATTTAAGACTATGTTCTCTTTTCCTTTGTCATGATATTTTTAAATGATTTCAAACTATCAGAAGGTGTTAACATACTGCAATTTGTAAACAGTTTTTGTATTCTGAGCTGGAATTTTCTGATTTTACATATCTGAAATTGATAAATGTATAATAGTTGACTTTATAGATATAGGAAAAACTCTGAGATCTAAAGGTTCTCAGGTAGATGTCATAGTCTCTGACTGTATACATCTGTAATTGAAGAATAATAATAATAATAATAATAATAATATAAATATTGTCAGCAGAATGTAGAGAAACTGATTATTTATATCTTAAAATAGAAGACTTTGTCAATGATTATATCAATATAGAGTTAATTCTTAAATTCAATAGAAATCTGATATTGTTGTTCTCAATCTCTTGCAGAATCTATTGAATATTGAGATATTAAAACTAGATTTAATATATCTCACTGTGCAGCGATCAAAGGCTCAGTCAGACCTTGAAATATACTGATTTTATAGTTGTCATTATCTGCTGAATATGTATTAAATACTGTTAATAAGGTATCTTTTTGTATCTTTCTGCCGGTGATAGGCTAGGTTGAATGAGGTGATACATGAGTGAGACTTGGCATTGATGTCTTGATATGATACATCAAAGACAGACACAGAGATTACTCTTTAAATATGTCTGTTAATTATATACTCAATACTATTACTGAGGTATCTTTTTATATCTTTTTATCAGAGATGAGCCAGATTGAGAAGAATAGTACATGAGTGAGACTTAGCATTGATGTTTTGAATTATCAAAGATAGACAGGGTTTTCATGAAGATTACACTTCAATTTTTACAGAGATTATACTTCAGATTTGTCTGCTGATTGTGTGCTTGATATTATTATCAAGATATTCTTTTGTATATTTCTGCTGAGAATGGGCCAGATTGAGAAGAGCAGTATGTGAGTAGAACTTGGTATTGATGTTTTGAAACATTGAAGATAGACAGAGTTTTCACAGAGATTGCTCTTCAGATATCTTCACAATTACAGATTGAAAATCTTCCAAAATTGAGAAGATTGATGTATATGACTAGGTCTCTTCATCTTACAATTTATATGGCAATTTGACTCAGGGTGATGGTGTGATAGGAATGAACAGGGAATAATTCCACACAGGAGTTTCAAATGATGCCTGGTTCACATTTGGCTGGATAACTCCACCACCACACAGGGTATGCAGTCTGCGATGGGGTCAAAATGCTTGTATGATCGAGGGCTTTTTGATGAATCTATTGACGGGTTCTTATTCGATAAATTGAGCGAGTTCATGATGAAGCGGTTGACCTGTCCTGATCTTGACTTCACTGAGACTAATTTATTTATAAATTCAGAGAGTTTCTCTGTTATAGATATAGAGAATAATATTTCATAAGTAATTGATAAGTTCTCTGAGACTTCTTTTACAGAAGTTATTCATGATTTAACTAGCTGCTTCTGAGTGTCTGTAGTAGAGTTCACAGAGATTAAAGTACATAAGTTTCTAGTTCTTTCAGTTATAATAATAAGTGATTTGCTGACTGACAGAGCTTGAAATGTAAGAATAAGTACTTACAGACAATTATTCAGATGTTTCCAGCCTGATATAATATATACTAATAGCTACTTGAAGTATTCACAGTAGAATGATAAATATAGAGATTATATATATAGTAGTATTCAAGCTGAGTTATAAATAGTAGTTATGAACTTCAGTCTATATAGTTGTGTGTAGACTGGCCGCCGGGACCATGAATTTCACATTTAGTCTCATTTGGTCTGGTTCCATACATTTCTTGGCGTGAATCCCGCTGGGACTTGCCATCAAAAAAACATGCAAAGTGACTATATATCAGATCTTAAAATGAAACCATGACTTGAAAAAAATGAGAAAGTGGTCTCATTTGATTTCATTTAGTTCCATTCTTGATATAAAGTTACTATTTTTAGACATTTTAAGGTTTTCTTTAGACTATTTTTAATTTTTTAAAAAGTAACACTTTTTGATAATACTCAAATATGATTTAAAGTCATTTAAAGTAATAAAAATAATTTAAATTGAGAAGTGAAAATCATAATCTCATTTGAAAAATGTGATAAGAGTAGACAGTAAGTCTCACTGAGACAGTATGAGACTACTATCTAATGTTAAAACTGTGTAATGGAATCAGTTGAATTGGTAATGAGACTATCAAAAAATCTGGTCCTGGTCTCAGACACGGTCACACGGTCAGTCTAGTTGTGTGTAGTCAAGAGCCGCTAACTGTATTGATTATGTGAGAGATAGAAATAAAGGTAAAGAATCCGTGAGAAGCGGAATTTCTTACACACTTTGACATTACTGATAATAATAAAATCTTCAGAAATTTAGATGATTTTCTCTCTTCTCTACAAGATTATAAATATCTGCTTCTTATAGTGAATGATATCACATGTCACAAAACTATCTACTTCTTAAAGAATAAAGATCAGCTGCTGAATATTATAGACTTTTATCTGAAACATTTTCAAAATTAAAGTATTAGAATAGTCTATATCTATTCTAATAAGACTGCATAAATAAGTGATCAGTGAATATAAGCAGTTCTTACAGAATTCAGCATGAAATGAGAATCAATGAAGCTGTATGTTCTTAATTAAAATAATATGACAGAATACTTTATTTAAACTGTAATCTGAAAAGCTTATACTATAATAATTCAAGCAGGTCTTCTCATTTTTCTATAAGCAGAGACTGTCTTCACAGTGATAACATAGATTAATATAGCTTCTATGAGCACATCTCTATTTTCAGACATTGTTTAACTCAAGAACAGAACCTCACTTATCTTATATAAAGCTTGAGAAAACAAGCTTTATTCACATATCAAGAACTTGTAGACAGTAGAGTCAATTCTCTACATATTAAAAGAAAGCTTATATAAAGAGTGCAGCAAGTTCACTGAATATAGTAAATAAATAATTCTAATTAAATACTGTAGCAGAACAATATATAAAATATAAAATCTCTTAAAGAATAAAGTTATTATATTCAGCAGTGTGAAATTCAATGAGAATGTTATACTAATATATCTTATAGACTCTGCACTCAATAATTGAAATATAATTGAGATTTCTCACATGTCAGCTGTAACTGAATTCTCTTTTAAAAATCAGTCAAAGATTAATTAATCACTCAAATCTGTGTCTCTATAGTATATATTTCTCTCTGTATACACTTCTCTGAAAGATATCACTCTTTTATTCACTACTACTATCACAGGCTGTAAAGTCAGACATTTTTAAAAGAAAGTGAGTGAGAGGTCATCTACATCTCTGAAAAGATGTGAGTGATCTTGAAAAAATATTACAGCTTTCAACCTCATTACTTCAAAGATTTTCTGTGGCGGGCTGCGCCCGATCAATCATATAGACTATTCCGTTACACTTCACAGATTCCAACCACTTCATTCTCAAACGCGTATGCTCCGATTCTTAGCCATTCTTGATCACTGATCCTCGGCCACCATGAACGCGTATAGATTCTTCCGCCCCGAAGCTCCACTATGTACACCATCACATACATGTATAAATATTCACTTTGATCACTGATTCTCACACTTTCTCTTTCTTTTTCTTCTCTAATGTTTTTCTCTTTGTTATATAAGACCTATCAATATCATACTGATCTATTCAGTGTAGGCCTCTTATACTAGAAAAATGTTCATTATCTTCTTATTAGAAATGATTAATTACACATTATCTTCTTATTAGAAATGATTATTCATTGAGATATTCAAACACATAACAACACATAAGAAATAGAGAAACAGTCAAACAGTTAAGTGAATATTAAGTTCTCAGATAGAAGCTTGCTCATCAGTCACTCTGACTCTGTAACAAGATCTTATGAAGAGAGTAAGATCTTATAGAAGAATGTCAGTAAAAGATCTGAGAGTTCTGACACTTCAGATGTATAAGATATTCATACAATTATACATCTGATGATTGATATAATCATGTCTAACAATAATATGAAACTCTTGAACAGAAGTATAGATGTGATGTCA
>NW_003101638.1:55979-89238 GCF_000003855.2 Blastomyces gilchristii SLH14081 | reverse complement strand
GAAGAATGAAAATGCTCATGAAACTGAGTGTAGATGAAGATGTCATTGATTTATTAATCAATCAAGTTTGATATATCAATGAATGATTGAAGAATCGCATGAAACAGAAGTTTCATTCATGAATAAAAGCATATAAACCAGTGTTATGAATGTCTGACAATATCATCAAATATCTTGATATTCTGTTTCAAGACACTGTCATGCAATAGAAAGTATTAGATTGATTACAGAGTATCTGACAGAGAAACACTTCTCTTACAATATTCATTCCTGACTTTGACACCAAGATTCTAGAAGCAGGTGATCAATCTTGAGAGAATTGAATGAAGATTAGCATGCTTAAGAAGATATTAACTTTTGAACTCTTACAGATTCTTGTAAGTGTAGACAAAGATCAGACTTATGAAGGTTTCTGCACACATCTTCAGACATTGAATAACTGTCTTATCAAGCTCAAGAGTATACAGAACAGTGATAGAAGATGTTACACTCACACACCTGCACTGAGAAATAACAACAATGATGCAGATGCTATGAACTAAGTAGACTTAAATATCTATGTATAAGCAAGAGTCTCTGCTGTCTGAACAGGCTTTCAAGTCTCTGAGATTAGTCCTGAAGAAGTCCCGGATCAATGTTAATGAGAAGTGTGCATTAACTGTAACTGATCAGAATATATTGCTTTCAACTGTTGATCAGCCTACTTATCTCCTTGTTCAAAGAATGAATCAGTGTCTGTCTGTGTCAACTATGTTACATTAGAGAAGAATTTGAAAGCTAACTATGAGAATGTTCTGATGAAACAGAGAAAAGATTAGCTTCTGTTCAAATTCACAAGCAGGAGCTTGAAGAGGTCAGACAATAATAATTTAAAGAGAAAATAACAATGAATGTGATTCTTGTATTTACTGTGATAGATAACATGTATAATATGAAAGCTATGATAGACAGTGGTCTATGCTATTACACAATGATTAAATCTTCAATTATAAGACATTATAATCTTCAGTATATTCTCTTATCAAGACCCTGACTTCTCACAGAATTTGATGATTTAAAAGACATTCACACTTATTACATGATAAAACTAAACATAGATATTGAAGAACATCAACATGAAGATGCCTATGTATATGAAGTTGAGAATCTTGACTATAATCTCATGCTAGAACTTGCCTGACTATCTGAACAAAGAATCTTGTTGAATGCTTAAAATAGAAGCTTAATATTCTCTAATAATGATAGAATTCATGAAGATAATATTCACAAGACTATGAATCTTACACAGATCTCTGTCAACAATTACAAAATGCTCTGAAAAAGAAGTCATCATCAAAATCACTGACAGAGTCACTGACAAAGTCACTGATAGCAGAATTATGTATCAATCTATTTCATCAGTCTGTCTGATATCAAGAAAGTCCTAGAAAAGTTATTCTGTACTACAATAACAGATTCTTGCATAAAACTCTCTTAATAATATCATGAATATCTAGATATCTTCTGATAAGATAATATTATAAATATACTCTTCTTACAAGATTCTGAAGTGAATCACAGTATCAAGTTAGAGAAGAAGAATGATAAGAACTCTGAACTGTTACAAGGCCTTCTTTATAACATGTTCTGAGATGAACTTCTTCTTCTTCAAAAAACACTCAATGATCTATTGAATAAAGAATTCATATATGTTAGTAATTCTTTCATCACAGTCTCTATTCTCTTTGCAAAGAAATTAGATGAAGAACTCTCATTCTATATGAACTACTAAGATCTGAACAGATTGACAAAGAAAGATTATTATCTCTTATCTCTCATCAATGAAATCCTAGCATATATCAAGTGAGCTCAATGATTTACAAAGCTAGTTGTTATCACTGTATTTCATAAGATTTATATCACTGAAGAAGATGAATGACTTACAGCATTCTGAACATATTATAATCTTTTTGAATAAATAGTCATACTCTTTGAACTGACTAATGCTCTCAGTACATTTCAGAAGTATATCAACTGAGCACTCTGAGATTTTCTTAATGAGTTTGTATCTGCTTATCTAGATAACATTCTCATCTTTACTGATGAAATCAGAAAAGAGTATCAAGAGTATGTGTAAAGAGTATTACAATGACTACAAGAAGCAGAACTATTAATTGATATTGATAAGTATGATTTCAAAGTTAAGAGTACTAAATACTTAGATTTCATCATAGAAGCTAGTAAGAGAATTTGAATGAATTCTGAGAAGATTTCTGTCATTCTCAAATGAGAAGCTTCATATACTGTGAAAGATGTATGAAGCTTCATTGAATTCACTAACTTCTATCAGTGATTTATACACAACTTCTCAGATATTATAAGATCACTTACAGAACTCACTAAGAAAGACTCAGTATTTCAATGATCAGTGAACACTGAAGCTGCATTTACACAGATAAAGAAGATATTCACTAATATCTCTCTACTGATAACATTTAATTCTGATCATAAGACAGTTATTAAAGCTGATTTCTCTGACTATATCACAGAAGAAGCTATATTATAATATGATGATAAAGATATCTTACAATCATGTGTCTTTATATCTAAGAAACTAAGTCCTGCTGAATACAATTATAAGATCTATGATAAGAAACTTCTTACAATTGTATACTATTTAGAAGAATAAGACTCTGAACTCTGAAGTGTCTCTGAATTTAAAATAATCATAGATTATAAGAATCTTAAATACTTTATAACTATCTGTAAACTTATTGAATAATAGATATAATAATCTAAGTTTCTAAGCTGCTTTTATTTTACAATACACTATCATTTCAGCAGCTAGAACTCAATGACAGATGTTCTCTCATAACAAGAGCAAGATATATCATCTGATGTAATAGATACTCACTGAATGAACTGAGAACATCAGCTCTTGAATCTGAAGATACTAGTTGATCAAGATAAAACAGCTTATGACACTATATATGCTTCTTCAATCAGAACTGTCACTGATATCTCAACTTCTTCTGAACCTATATTAAATGAACTATGACATACAGCAGCTTAAACTGATGAACTTCTTCAAACACTCACTGAAGCAGTATGATAAGAAGTACTCTGATTTCTCTCAGAGCTATATATAAGAATCAACATCTCAGAATATTCAATTGATGATAATAATACTCTATAATTCTGTGAATAATACTGAGTCTCTTACTCTGAACTCTTACACACTCAGATAATACAAGAGATGCATGACTCTTATATAACTGATTATTCAGGTCATGAATAACTGTATAGAATAATCTTTCAAGAGTTCTACTAATCTGAGATATTAAACAGTATCAGATACTTTATCTGAAGCTGTAACTACTGTTCTTTCATTATCTTATAAAAGAACTGTAGAAAAGATCTACTGAAATTACTTAATATTTCTGATAGAATCTGATGAGATGTAGTAATTAACTTCACTATTAATTTATCTAAGAGTAAGAATTGTAAGAATATTCTGATCATTATTAATCAACTAAGTAAAGATATAATATTGAAATCTTATAATAAGATAAATACTGAACAAGTCACTGAAGTCTTCTTACAGAGTTCATTCTATCAGATATATGAGTTACTGAAATCTATTATATTGAACTGAGATCATCAATTCATGAGTACTCTCTGAATAAGAATCTGTCAAGTTCTTAAGATTATATATTATTTATTAACTGTCTATCACTTTAAGACTGATAATGTATCAGAACAGATAATTCAGACTGTAAAGAATTATCTTTATAAGTTCTGTAATTACTTATAAGATGATTGACATGATCTTCTGCTACATGCAGAGATTGCTATCAACAGTCAAGATACTGTTTCAACAGATATAAGCTCATTCCTTCTTACACATGAATATCACATAAAAGTGTTGAATCTTCTAGAGACTACACAGATCACACTGAATCTCTGCAGTTCAATTCAGATCACTGATAATATAGTAATAAAGCTCTGAGATATATGTGACTGAGCAGAGATCTTTATAACAACTGTGAAATAAGATTAAGAAGATTAAATCAATATCTGATAAGATTCTACAGATCAGTATAAGATAGCAGATCTTGTATAATTGAATCTCAAGAATATATGAATCACATGTTCATCTCATACACTAGATTACTGCTATGTCAGGTATAAAGTAATAGAAGTTCTAGATAGTATTATTATTATTATTATTCTTCAATTATAGATGTATGCAGTCAGAGACTATGACATCTACCTGAGAACTTTAGTTCTCAGGGTTTTTTCTATGTCTGTAAAGTTAACTATTATACATTCATCAATTTCAGATATGCAAAATCAGAAAATTCCAGCTCAGAATACAAAAACTGTTTACAAATTGCAGTGTTTTAACATCTTTTGATACTTTGAAACCATTTGACAATATCATGACAAAAGAAAAGAGAAAAAGAACACAGTCTCAAAGATAGACACATTAAATAGATAGATAGAAAGAAAATGAAAGGAAAAGATAAAGAAAAAGATAAAGTAAAGAGAGACTATAACAAAACAAATTATTAAAAGAGAGTGTATAGCTGTTTTAACAGACTATATCTGATTGATTTCCTCCTCTTCATATTCAGATAATTCTGAATTTAGCCATTTTCTTGTAGCTGCTTGAGTTTCTGATAGAAAGTCTATTAAGTATTTAATTCCTGTCTCAGTTGAGAATAAGAATCTTATATTTAATTGATTTAGATCATACTTCTCTTTCAATCTGACTCTGAGACTATTGTATAATGCACAGTGCATTACAATATATTCAGGATTCTCATTTGTATTGCAGAATGAGCATTCTATTGAGTCAAATCTATCATCAAATCTTTGTATATAAGATTTGAAATAGCCATGTCCTAGTTTCAGCTGTATTATAGATGAGAATATTTTCTTTTTACATTTAATTGAACAAGATTTCCACTTGGGTTTTGTTTCAAATCTTGAATAATGTATACTCTTCTTTTGTTTCTGTCAGCTTTCATTCCACTTGTCTAAATAATATTCTTTTATTTTTCTCTTTATAAAAGACCAGAACATAATTTTTTGAATAGATCTGCTTAATTCTGCACTCTTTTTTGCAGCTGAATCAGTCAATTCATTGTCATGAATATTCATATAAGCAGGAATTCAGTGCAGATGAATTATCAGCTTTGATGTTCTTCTCTTTTGAATTTTCAAAACAGAGTTTAAGATCAGTTCAAGATTCATTTAATTATTATGAATCTAACTATTTCTAAGTCTTTTTAAAGCAGCTTGACTATCAGAGAATATTCATGTCTCTTTCAAACAATTTCCTCTTTTATGAGATTTTATTTCAATGAGTTTGAAAGCTTTCACTATTATAAATAGTTCAGCATCAAAGACTTCACATTCAGAGCCTAGATTTCAGAAATCTGAGATAAAATTAATATTATCTTCAGTATAAGCAATGCCTGCGCCTAATCTATTCAAGTTCTCATTTTTTGAGTCATCTGAATAAATCAGAATAGAGTCTTTTATATTAATTGTAGAAATTCTCTTCAAATACTGTTCATATTCTTTCTCTTTTGATAGTTCACTTATTTATAAGTCTATAAGAGAATCAAGCTTTTCTCTCCAGAGAGATAACTTCTCATGATCAACTTTTTCAACATTTAAAGAAGAAAATTAATTTTTAATCAGAGAGCATAGTCTGTACAGTTGAGAAGACATTTTCTTTGAAGAATTATTTTCATTTCAATCAAGAAATCTATTCCAATCCAGTTCATTTTCAGAGTTAATTAATAGAAATGAAGAAGAGACTCTTTCTCTGATTATATGATTTGAGCTCATCTTTATAACTCTCAGAGCATAGTTCATACAGGCCTTTTCAAATCTAATAGCAGAAGAAGGAATTGAAGCTTCAATTTTCATTGCTTTAATAGAAGATGATTTGAATGCTTTCAGAATTCTTCTCAAGACTCTGTTTTACAGACTTTGAAAGAGTTCAGTGAAATTCTCTTGATTATTTCATCAAACTTGAACTTCATAATCAGCTACTGATGTAATACAGGCTATATATAACTGTCTCATAGCCTGGAAGGATAGACCCCTCTCTGTATTTAATAGTCTGATTATGTTATTCAATAGTCTTTCTGCCTTGACAGTTCTTTGTTGAATATGATATTTAAAATTCAACTTGGAGTTTAACCATACTTCTAATCATTTGACATTTACACTGAGTTTAATCTCTCTATTTAAAAGAGTTAGAGATAGTTCTTTCTCATTGAATCTAGAAAAGAAATGAATTAACTCAGTTTTATTCATAATAAATTGAATTTGATTGATATCTGCTCTAACAAAGATTTCCTTTACAGCTTCTTCAATTACTTTCAAATTCTCTTTGATAGTTTTTGAGCTGTAGACTAGATCAATATCATTCACATAACTTGAAGATTGCACTATTCTTATATTTCTATTTTTGAATAGATATACAGTGTATATTGCAAATAAAATGAGTGAGATTGAAGATCTCTGTGATACTCCTATTTTTATCTCAGTCTTGTCTTATTTCATTTCATCAAAGAAGAGTTGTATAATTCTTTTAGATATAAAACAGTTAACTCATTTTATTAGAGAAAGTGACAGTTTTAATATCTTCAATATCTGAATTAACTTTGACTTTGAAACATGATCAAATGCTTCTTTTATATCAATAAAAACTGCAGTTGAGACCAGATCCTCATGCTTTGCTATTTAAATATTATAAACAACTGAGGGAACAGTGTCAATTGCAGAACACTGTTTTCTATCTCTCATTTATTCACTGATTAAAAGAGAATCATCTATAGAGCTTATAAAAGATAGTCAAGTAGCTATTATCTTTTCTAAAACCTTTCCTAGACAGTTCAATAGAGATATTACTCTATATGACTTAGAAATTAAAGTTTTTCTATTAGGTTTTACAAGAATCACTTCAGTGACTTCTCTTCAGCATTCAGAATGATATTCATTTTTCAAGAGATTGAAAAAGAGCTCAAAATATTCATTCTTTAAGTAGGAATATGTATTTTGAATAATCAAGTGATTAATTGAATCAGGACCTGCAGCAGTTTTAACAGAACTTGAGAAGATAGCTGACTCTAATTCATCTTATGTAAGATCAGGCCATTCTCAGTTATTTTTATTAATGTAGTTGAGAAGTGATATATTCTCTTTCTCTGAATCTGAATCTGAATCTGGTGAGTTCTGAAAGAGAATTCTCATAAAAGCTTGATATTTTTCCTCAAAAGAGTTTACTGTATATGATTCATTCTGAAACTCATATTCTAAGACTGGAAGTTTTGCTACACTTCTTGTTTTAGTATAGTTAAAAGCTTTAAAAACTTCCTTCTCTTATGCTTTTTCAAGAAATTTATTCCAGCAGTCTGTTTTAGCTCTTTTAATATCTGAAAAATATTCATTTCTGACAGCTTTGAACTCTTCATCAGATATTACATCATTCTTTCAATCTCTTCTAGCAGTAGCTAATTCTTTCCTTTTAGATGAGATATTCTCATTTCATCAAGGTTTTGAATACTCAGAAGATTTTCTTTTTAGAATATTATCTCTAACACTTGTTAGAATAATAGATGTAATAAGCTTCACTCTATTCTCAAGTATTTCATTTGAGATATCTTGATCAGAATTCCAATATAGCTCATTCTGTCTTTCAGATTTTAACAGTTTTATGCTTTCTTCAACTGCTTTTCAATCAGCTTTTTCAAAGTTATACTGATTAGAGAAAAGAGGATTTTCACTCATTTATTTTTCACTCAGTTTAATATCAAATTGAATAATCTCATGATCTGATCCTGATGTCTCATTTGAATTAATAAACCAGGTTACAAGTCTTCTTTTCATTAGATTTTGTGACATGAAGATTAGATCTATAATAGACTTCTGTTTCATGCCTTTTCTAAAGAATGTTTGTTGATCAGACTTATTAACCAAATCTATTGAATGCTCAAAGATTCATTCAATCAGATTATCAACTCTCACTGCTCTCTTGCATTCTGAATTTCATCAGAGATGATGTGCATTGAAATCTTCTTACAATTATAGAGTTTCTTGATGAAGTTATGTTCAGAAATCCTCTATCAATTATTCAGATATTGTTATTTTTCTTCAATGACTTTTCATTATAGATATTTATGAGCTGTATAGTATCAAACTCATTTTCTTTATCTATATTATCACCCACCAGAATATCAGGGTCAGACATGATATCAAATCTTAGATTAAATTGATATCTTGATCTCTTTCTTTCATAGATCACTACTCTTGACTTTATCTCAGACTTTTGAGATAAAAAGCAGTAGTAGCTTGAATGAGAAATAACATATTTTTGCTCAGCATCAAAATTCAGCTCCTGAAGCAGTATAAAATCAACTTTTTATTCAAATGTAATTTAAAGACAAGAATAAATATAATTTGAGTTTCTATTCACATTATTTTGAATAAATGTGATTTTTGAAGAGTTTTTAAACTTTTTTTGTTGTTTTTGTTGTATATTCATACTAAAAGAGAGTAGAGTAGAATCTAATCACTATTATCAGATAGTAGATTATAACTGTTCTGAAAAGTAGAAATCTCAACTGCTTGCATTATATCTAGTTTATTATCAGAGTCATTTCTCAATTCTCTAATCTTAACAGAAGTTTGAGAATTCAAATTCTGTTTATATTTAGCTGAAGAATTGAAGTTTGAAGACTTAGATAGTTGAGAGTTTCTTCTTTTTAAACTTGCAGTTGTAAGTCTACTGGCTTGACTCTTCTCTTCAGTTCTAGATTGACTTTGAGCTTCATCTTTTCTCCAGTTCTTTTGAGTTCTAGGAGTAAACATACATTCTTTTGAGCTAGATGCATGTTTTTCTTTACAATTAGAGCACTTAAGCAGAGTATATTGACAAATTTCATCTCTTTTTGAGCATGTTTCACATTTATGCTCACTAGTTTTATGATCTCTGACACAGAATGCACATTTTGAGTCTCTAAAACATGAGATTGCAAAGTATTCATATCTTTGACAGTTTAAACACTGTGTTTGAGCTTTGAGATTCATTCTTGAGTCTTTGTATTCATGAACTCTCATTTTTAAACATACTACTCTTACTTCAGAGATCTTTGACTGTTCAAGTGTTTTTGTATATACTAGAACAGAGGCATTTCTTCAGCTTTGTCTGAACTTAATTGAATTTAGTCATACAGGCTTCTTTCTCAGTTGAATAGAGTTATATTCTTTCAATTCATTTTTAAGAAGTAGCATTTCTTCTTCACAGTCAAAAATTTCAACTGAAATATTATGAAGAATGAATTTGTCTCACTTTTCATCTCTTTCAGATAGAATTGTTGTGTTTAACAAAGATTCTACTACTGACTTTCAGAGATTCTTATTCTGAATAAGAAATTCAGCACTGAATTCAGGCATTATAGTCAGAATGATGAAGTTTTCAAAGAATGATGACTCAATTGAAGCTATAACTGATTTTTGAACTTCAATATCAGTCATTAACTGAGAAAAGAACTGCTGATTAATTTCATTTCTGATTCTGAAAATGAGATTTGAGTTTAGCTTATTTCTTTACAGAATGTCCTGATTTGAGACTTTGAGAATAAGTCTTCTATTTCTGAAGATTTGAAAGTTTTTCTCTTTTTGCATTTTCTTTTTCACTTTTCTATGAATAGAGACATGAGCAGTATTCTTCTCAGTTTTCTCAGGATTTTGAGCAGGTTTTGAGACAGCAGGTTTAGAGACAGCAGATTCAGCTGCTTAAGCATATGTTTTTGTCTGATTTAAAGAAGAAGAAGAAGTAGGAAAAAAGAAAGAAGAAGAGCAAGATGAAGAGTCAGTGATTGTACTAGGAATTTTCAAGGTTTTTTGAACTGTGTTTGAGATTTCAAGTTTGAACTTGATCATCTCCTGTAGTTGTCTAGCCTGAGCATGAAGAATTAACAGAACTTCTTCATTCATCTCACTCAGACACTGCTTTTCAAGAATCTTGTTTACTTTTTCAAGTTCCTGTATTTCAAGAACTTGTTATTTCTCTATTTCTTCTTTCTTTCTTCTCTTCAGAATTTCAATCTCAGAAATAGCATTTAAGAAAGCATCTTTTTTCACATCAACTGAGTGTATTTTTGAACTCATTGTTTTCACTCAATGAAAAGTTGATCAGACTGTTTCAATTGAGATATTTCTAAGTCTGTTTTCAATTGAAAAGTTGGTCAGACTGTTTCAAAAGAAGAATAAAAGACTTTTGTGTATAAAACACCTGATTTTTTTCACACTAGTTCAGTAACTAGGTTAGATTTTTGAAGAGAATCTAATAAACTAAAATTGATTTTTAAGATAAATCAATAAAATCTTTACAATCTCTTTCTTGAGATACAGTGAGAAAAAGTATGATATCAATTGATAATAAATCAGATGATATGACAGTTTTTGAGAGAAAAACTGACAAAAAATAAATCAATTTTTTACAGAGAAATTGATTAAAACTATTCAATTTTATTCTAAATTATTCAATTCTCCTCACACAACAAGTGTGCAACTCAAATCAGTTAATAAAGAGTGTAAAAAAGAATTAAGTATTAATGAAAGCTCTTCAGTCACTGAAAAAGTAATTCTTACTTAAAAGAATATGAAATTATAACAGAAAACAACTCTGTTTTTAATTCTTTGTAAGAATATTGTATAAAACTCAGAGAAAAACACCTTACTTTTTCAAGAGAAGTAAAAAACTATTTCTAAGATCTTTTTTTTTTTTTTGCATTAACTGCTGCAGAAGAATGAGATAGAAACTGCTAAGATATACACTACTGTATACTCTCTATCAAGACTTTCCCTCTTCAGAGTCTTGATATTATAGAGAATATAAGTCTGTTTCTATATAATAATATAAATATTGTCAGCAGGATGTAGAGGAACTGGTTATTTATATCTTAAAATAGAAGACTTTGTCAATGATTATATTAATATAGAGTTAATTCTCAAATTCAATAGAAACCTAGTGTTGCTGTTCTCAATCTCTTGCAGAATCTATTGAATATTGAGGTATTAAAACTAGATTTAATATATCTCACTGTGCAGGGATCAAAGGCTCAGTCAGACCTTGGAGTATACTGATTTTATAGTTGTTGTGTCTGCCGATTATGTATCAAGTACAGTTGCTGAGGTATCTTTTTGTACTTTTCTGTTGGGGATGGGCCAGATTGAGAGAGATGGTACGAGGGTGAGACTTGGTGTTGATGTCTAGATACACTGAAGATAGACCGCGGAGGTTGCACTTCAGAAGTGGCTGTTGATTATGTGCTTGATATTATCACTGAGGTATCTTTTTGTATTTTTCTGCCGGGGATGGGCCAGATTGGGAAGGGCGGTACGAGGGTGGGACTTGGCGTTGGTGTTTTGGAACATCAAAGATTGACAGGGTTTTCGCGGAGGTCACTCCTCAGATATCTCCACAACTACAGATCGGGGATCTTCCAAAATCAAGAAGATTGGTGCATATGGCTAGGTCTCTTCACCTTACAATTTGTATGGCAATTTGGCCCGGGGTTGTGGTGTGGTAGGGGAGAATGGGGGATAATCCCACGCAGGAGTTCTGAACGACGTCTGGTTCACGTTTGGCTGGATAACTCCACCACCACACGGGGTATGCGGTCGGCGATGGGGTCAAAATGCTCGTATGATCGAGGGCTTTTCGATGGATCTATCGGCGGGTTCTTATTCCAAAAATCGAGCGAGTTCGTGGTGGAGCGGTTGTGTAGTTCTAGATAGTTATAACTATTATCTTAACATATTATCAGAGATTTATAATATCTTTTATATAAGCTTGCTTCACTGCACTATCACTAATTCATTCTTTTCTTAACTGACTTCTAACTGACAGCTGCCAGATATTATAGAAGAATATAATGAGCTTGAGTGAGAGATTGAGAATATTCTCAATAAGAGACTCTGCAGCTGTAGCTGACAATATCTCATGAAATAAGTCAGCTATAATTAACTGATCTGAACTCTAAGTTCTGTATTATCTGAAACAGCAGTTCTTGACTGATGAGAACTACTTCTGAAAGAAAGAGGCTAATGTGATAGGCTGCGCTCAATCAATCATATAGACTATTCTATTACACTTCACAGATTTCAACTGCTTCATTCTCAAATGTGTATTCTTCAATTCTCAGTCATTCTCAATCACTGATCCTCGGCCATCATGAACATGTATAGATTCTTCCGCCCCGAAGCTCCACTGCATACACCATCACATATGTGTATAAATATTCACTTTGATCACTGATTCTCATACTTTCTCTTTTCTTTCCTTCTCTAATGTTTTTCTCTTTGTTATATAAGATCTATCAATATCATACCGATCTATTCAGCGTAGGCCTCTTACATATTCAGTGTTATTGAATTTCAGCTCTATCATGTGTTTAAAATCTGTATTATATATTCAGACTCTAAGACTATTGCAGGAATTAAAGTTCTGTAAATATATAAAAAGACAGTTAAATACTCACAGAAGAAAGCTTGAGTAACAGTAATGAAAAAGAAACTTAACTCTGCAGCTAAGTATAAAATATTTGAAATAGTGAATAAGTTAAATATCAAAACTCAGAGTCTTAACACCTGCTGAGTTTATTATATTAAAATTAATATAAACAGTAATATTATATTCTATAAGATAAGATAAGTTGTTCACAACTTCTGTTAATAAAATGATGTTAACTTCAGTAATATCTATATACTTATCATTTCATCTCTGTTCTCTGTGTAATTAGACTGGCCGCCAGGACCATGAATTTCATGTTTGATTTCACTTGGTCTGGTCCCATACATTTCTTGGCGTGAATCCTGTTAGAACTAGTTATTAAAAAAACATGCAAAGTGACACTATATATCAGATCTCAAAATGAAATCATGACTTGAAAAAAATGAGAAAGTGATCTCATTTAGTTTCATTTAGTTTCATTCCTGGCATAAAGTTACTATTTTTAGACATTTTAAGTTTTCTTTAAACTATTTTTAATTTTTTAAAAAGTAACACTTTTTGATAATACTCAAATGAGATTTAAAGTCATTTAAAGTAATAAAAATAATTTAAATTGAGAAGTGAAAATCATGATCTCATTTGAAAAATGTGACAAGAGTAGACAGTAAGTCTCACTGAGACAGTATGAAACTACTATCTAATGTTAAAACTGTGTAATGAGATCAGTTGAATTGGTAATGAGACTATCAAAAATTCTAGTCCTGGTCTCAGACACGGTCACACGGTCAGTCTATGTGTAATACTTGCCGTCACAGCAGCTAAGAACTGAAATGTCTATCAAGTTGACTTCATCACAGTGTTTCTAAATATAAGTTTCTTACTTAATAAGCAACTCTATATAAGATAGCTGACTGATTTTAATAATAGTATCAGTTATATATACTTACTTTTACAAGCTCTCTACAGCTTAAAACAGGTATTCTATCTGTGATTCAATCTTCTTATAAATTATTTAAAAGATACTGATTTCAAGTTCTCTCATCATGATAAGAGTCTCTGATTTAAAAGAGACTTTCAAATCTATCTCATTCTATACATGAATAATGTTACACTTATAGACTCAGATACGAATACTCTTGAATAGATATTTATATAAATCACTGATCAATTCACTGTGAAAGATCTGAGCTCTGTTAATTATTACTTAAGTATGAAAATTGAAAAGAATGAAAACAGTATTAAGCTCTCATAATTCATTTATATTGAATTAATATTGAATAAGTACAGAATGACAGACTTCAAAGCTGTAAGAACTTTTATAAAATTTATCTTTAGTCTGCAATCTGACTCTGAACTTTTCAATAAGTTTAAATATTAACAGACTATTAGATCTCTTCAATATCTTATTACTTATACTTATTATAATATTTTCTTTATAACTGCAACGCTCACACACTGATTAAGTAAGCTGATACGAGCTTACTGAATTACAGTTAAATAACTCTTTCATTATATTTACAGAACTATGAACTACTTCATTCAGTATACTACTAGTATAAGAGATCTTAATTGTAAAGTCTACACTAATTGTGATTAAGCAGATAATGCTGATAACTGTAAATCTATATTAAGTCTTCTCATTCATCTAGCTAACAGCTCAATCACATGAAAATGAGTTAAACAGATAATTATGACTTGCCTCAGTGGCCGAATGGTTAATACGGCCACTCAGTAGCACCTTAGCATGAGAAATCAAGGCATGTGAGTCCGAAACCCGCAGGGGATACATTAAATCCAGAACTCAAGCCCCTCAGGTGTCTAATAAATACAGAGGTGTATAAATTGCTTTAATAAATTACTCTATGTTTCTGAGCTGAGAAGTTATTATTTCATGAATTTAATTGTCACTTCTTTGTATTTTTCTATGTTCTTGTTTTCTTAGCATGATCTTAATACCTGTATTTCCTTCTGTATAATTAACACTTAATCTGTATCTAATATTACACAAGGACTCATCATAAGCTCCGCTTGCATATAAGTATAATAAAAGAATAATAATAATAATAGATAATCATAACTTTAAGTATTATAGAAGCTAAGTATATATTTATTAACAAGAGTTTAAAAACTATAATCTAAGTGTATAAACTACTAATTAAGCTTGAATTTTCACTCACTGACTTCACTGTCTCTCAGTACATTGATAACAATAGCACAATCACTATAGTAAACAGTAACAAGATCACTTACAATATATACTACATTAATAGAAAATATTATCATGTCTGTGATACATCATACTACTGCTTCAGACATTATTAAAATTGAATAAATGAATACTATTGATATAGCTGTGAACACTCTTACAAAGATATTAATTTTCAAAGTTCATAAAAGTGCTCTAAGTAATATAAAGATTTAAATGTTTATAACATGAAAAGCTCTGTAGATATCTTAATATATATAAGATTTAATCAGACTGATATCTCTACACTAATTATCTTTAATTTCTTAATAATTTCTGTGAGTCTTTTATAAAATATTTAGTGAAAGACACTGCTATTTTTGTATATAATATTCTTTCTTCAGTTATAGAACTGCTCTGCTGAGTTGTAAGCATCAACTCAGCAGAGTAGTAGTTAAGAGAGATATCAGATTTTCTCTCTACAGACTGATAACTTCTGTCTAAATAAGATGTTCATCAATCACTCAGTGAACACTTATCACATATAAAAGAATGTATAGTAGCTAAATCTCTATTATAACAATTAACTACTTTATAATATTATCTTCATCAATTTTTGAATTAAATCTGATTATTTTTCACATTATTTCCGAAAAAAGAAATTAATTTTCAGATTTTTTCAATACTCAGTTCTAGTGAGACTTATGTTAAAAAATGTATGAAATCAAATTAAATAAGATTAAATATAAAATATTCATTATGATATGATCATTTGAAGTTGATTGTAATTAATTTTCAAAAGTAAGTATTAAGTGAAAACAAGTGTTAAATAATTAATTATATTGATATAACTTATCACTCAATGAACTTATTCACTTAACAAACTTTAAAAAGCACTGCTCTGATGACTGAATGGTTAATACAGTCACTTAGTAGCGCTTTGGCATGGGAAATCAAGGTATATGAGTTTCAAACTCGCAAGGGATTCATTAAATCTGAAACTTAAGCATCTCAGGTTTCTAATAAATACAGAGATGTATAAATCGCTTCAATAAATCACTCTATGTTTCTGAGATGAGAAGTTATTATTGCATGTATTTAATTGTCACTTCTTTGTATTTTCTATGTTCTTGTTATCTTGACATGATCTCAACACCTGTATTTCCTCCTGTATAATCAACACTTAGCCTGTATTTAACATCATGTAAGATCTGATCATAAGCTCCGCTTGCATATAAGTATAATGAAAGAATAATAATCATAATAATAATTTAAAAAGCACTTTATAAAGCTGATAATATTTAACTATAGTATAACAAATTAACAATACAATTAGATATTATTATTATTTATTATTATTATTATTATTATTATTCTTCTTCAATTATAGATGTATGCAGTCAGAGACTATGACATCTACCTGAGAACTTTTAGTTCTCAGGGTTTTTCCTATATCTGTAAAGTTAACTATTATACATTCATTAATTTCAGATATGTAAAATCAGAAAATTTCAGCTCAGAATATAAAAACTGTTTATAAATTGCAGTGTTTTAACATCTTCTGATACTTTGAAATCATTTGACAATATCATGACAAAGGAAAAGAGAACACAGTCTTAAAGATAGACATATTAAATAGATAGATAGAAAGAAATTGAAAGAAAAAGATAAAGTAAAGAGAGACTGTAATAAAACAAATTATTAGAAGATAGTATATAGCTGTTTTAACAGACTATATCTGATTGATTTCCTCCTCTTCATATTCAGATAATTCTGAATTTAGCCATTTTCTTATAGCTGCTTGAGTTTCTGATAGAAAGTCTATTAAGTATTTAATTCCTGTCTCAGTTGAGAATAAGAATCTTATATTTAATTGATTTAGATCATACTTCTCTTTCAATCTGACTCTGAGACTATTGTATAATGTACAGTGTATTACAATATACTCAGGATTCTCATTTGTATTACAGAATGAGCATTCTATGGAGTCAAATCTATCATCAAATCTTTGTATATAAGATTTGAAATAGCCATGTTCTAGTTTCAGCTGTATTATAGATGAGAATATTTTCTTTTTACATTTAATTAAACAAGATTTTCACTTGGGTTTTATTTCATATCTTGAATAATGTATACTCTTCTTTTATTTCTGTCAGCTTTCATTTCACTTGTCTAAACAAGATTCTTTCATTTTTCACTTTATAAAAGATCAAGATATAATTTTTTGAATAGATCTGCTTAATTCTGCACCCTTTTTTACAGCTAAATCAGCTCATTCATTGCCATGAATATTCATATAAGCAGGAACTCAGTGCAGATGAATTATCAGCTTTGATATTCTTCTCTTTTGAATTTTCAAAACAGAGTTTAAGATCAGTTCAAGATTCATTTGATCATTATGAATCTGACTATTTCTAAGTCTTTTTAAAGCAGCTTGACTATCAGAGAATATTCATATCTCTTTCAAACTATTTCCTCTTTTATGAGATTTTATTTCAATGAGTTTGAAAGCTTTCACTATTACAAATAGTTCAGCATCAAAGACTTCAGATTCACAGTCTAGATTTCAGAAATCTGAGATGAAATTGATATTATCTTCAGTATAAGCAATGTCTGTGTCTAATTTATTCAAATTCTCATTTGTTGAGTTATCTGAACAAATCAGAATAGAGTCTTTTATATTGATTGTAGAAATTCTCTTCAAATACTGTTCATATTCTTTCTCTTTTGATAGTTCACTTATTTATAAGTCTGTAAGAGATTCAAGCTTTTCTCTTCAGAGAGATAACTTCTCATGATTAACTTTTTCAATATTTAAAGAAGAAAATTGATTTTTAATCAGAGAGCATAGTCTGTACAGTTAAGAAGACATTTTCTTTGAAGAATTATTTTCATTTCAATCAAGAAATCTATTTCAATTCAGTTCATTTTCAGAGTGAAATAATGAAAATGAAGAAGAGACTCTTTCTCTGATTATATAATTTGAGCTTATCTTTATAACTCTCAGAGCATAGTTTATACAGGCCTTTTCAAATCTAATAGCAGAAGAAGGAATTGAAGCTTCAATTTTCATTGCTTTAATAGAAGATAATTTGAATGCTCTCAGAATTCTTCTCAAGACTCTGTTTTACAGACTTTGAAAGAGTTCAGTGAAATTCTCTTGATCATTTCATTAAACTTGAACTTCATAATCAGCTACTGATGTAATACAGGCTATATATAACTGTCTCATAGCCTGGAAGAATAGATCTCTCTCTGTATTTGATAGTCTGATTATGTTGTTTAATAGTCTTTCTATCTTGACAGTTCTTTGTTGAATGTGATATTTAAAATTCAACTTGAAGTTTAATCATACTTCTAATCATTTGATGTTTACACTGGGTTTAATCTCTCTATTTAAAAGAGTTAGAGATAGTTCTTTCTCATTGAATCTAGAAAAGAAATGAATTAACTTAGTTTTATTTATATTAAATTGAATTTGATTGATATCTGCTCTAACAAAGATTTTCTTTACAGCTTCTTCAATCACTTTTAAATTCTCTTTGATATTTTTTGAGCTGTAGACTAGATCAATATCATTCACATAACTCATAGATTGCACTATTCTCATATTTCTATTTTTGAATAGATATGCAGTGTATATTATAAATAAAATGAGAGAGATTGAAGATTCTTATAATACTTCTATTTTTATCTCAGTCTTGTCTTATTTCATTTCATCAAAGAAAAGTTGTATAATTCTTTTATATATAAAACAGTTAACTTATTTTATTAGAGAAAGTGATAGTTTTAATATCTTCAATATCTGAATTAACTTTGACTTTGAAACATAATCAAATGCTTCTTTTATATCAATCAAAACTGCAGTTGAGACCAGATCTTTATACTTTGTTATTTAAATATTATAAACAACTGAGAGAACAGTGTTAATTACAGAACACTGTTTTCTATCTCTTCTTTATTCACTGAATAAAAGAGCATTACTGATAGAGCTTATAAAAGATAGTTGAGTAGCTATTATCTTTTCTAAAACCTTTTCTAGACAGTTCAATAGAGATATTACTCTATATAACTTAGAAATTGAAGTTTTTCTATTAGACTTTGTAAGAATCACTTCAGTGACTTCTCTTCAGCATTCAGAATGATATTCATTTTTTAAGAGATTGAAAAAGAGCTTAAAATATTCATTCTTGAAGTAGAAGTATGTATTTTAAATAATTAAGTGATTAATTGAATCAGGCTCTGCAGCAGTCTTAACTGAACTTGAGAAGATAGCTGACTCTAATTCATCTTGAGTAAGATCAGGTCATTCTCAGTCATTTTCATCAATATAGTTGAGAAGTGATATATTCTCTTTCTCTGAATCTGAATCTGATGAGTTTTGAAAGAGAGTTCTTATAAAAGCTTGACATTTTCTCTTAAAAGAGTATGCTGTATATGATTCATTCTGAAACTCATATTCTAAGGTTGAAAGTTTTACTGTACTTCTTGTTTTAGTATAGTTAAAAGCTTTAAAAACTTTTTTTTCTTATGCTTCTTCAAGAAATTTATTTCAGCAGTCTGTTTTGACTTTTTTAATATCTGAAAAATATTCATTTCTAACAGCTTTGAACTCTTTATCAGAAATTATATCATTCTTTCAATCTCTTCTAGCAGTAGTCAATTGTTTTCTTTTAGATGTGATATTCTTATTTTATCAAGGTTTTGAATACTCAGAAGACTTTCTCTTTGAAATATTATCTTTAACACTTGCTAGAATAATAGATGTAATGAGCTTCACTCTATTCTCAAGTATTTCATTTGAGATATCTTGATCAGGATTTTAATACAGCTTACTCTGTCTTTCAGATTTTAACAGTTTTATACTTTCTTCAACTGTCTTTCAGTCAGCTTTTTCAAAGTTAAACTGATTAGAGAGAAGAGGATTTTCACTCATTTATTTCTTACTCAGTTCAATATTAAATTGAATAATCTCATGATCTGATTCTGATGTCTCATTTAAATCAATAAATCAGTTTACAAGTCTTTTTTCTATTAGATTTTATGATATGAAGATTAGATCTATAATAGATTTCTGTTTCATATCTTTTCTAAAGAATGTTTGTTGATCAGACTTATTAACTAAATCTATTGAATGCTCAAAGATTCATTTAATCAGATTATCAGCTCTTACTACTCTTTTATATTCTGAATTTCATCAGAGATGATGTGTATTGAAATCTTCTATAATTATAGAGTTTCTTGATGAAGTTATGTTCAGAAATTCTCTATTAATTGTTCAGATGTTATTATTTTTCTTTAATGACTTTTCATTATAGATATTTATAAGCTGTATAGTATCAAGCTCATTCTCTTTATCTATAATATTACTCATCAGAATATCAGAGTCAGATATGATATTAAATCTTAGATTAAATTAATATCTTAATCTCTTTCTTCCATAGATCACTACTCTTGACTTTATCTCAGACTTTTGAGATAAAAAGCAGTAGTAGCTTAAATGAGAAATGATATATTTTTGCTCAGCATCAAAATTCAGCCTCTGAAGCAGTATAACATCAACTTTTTATTCAAATACAATTTGAAGATAAGAATAAATATAATTTAAGTTTCTATTCACATTATTTTGAATAAATGTGATTTTTGAAGAGTTTTTAAACTTTTTTTATTGTTTTTATTGTATATTTATACTAAAAGAGAGTAGAGTAGAATCTAATCACTATTATCAGATAGTAGATTATAACTATTCTGAAAAGTAGAAATCTCAACTGCTTACATTATATCTAGTTTATTATCAGAGTCATTTCTCAATTCTCTAATCTTAACAGAAGTTTGAGCATTCAAATTCTGTTTACATTTAGCTGAAGAATTGAAGTTTGAAGATTTAAATAGTTGAGAGTTTCTTCTTTTTAAGCTTGCAGTTATGAGTTTACTGGCTTGACTATTCTCTTCAGTTCTAGATTTGCTTTGAGCTTTATCTTTTCTTCAGTTCTTTTGAGTTCTTGAAGTAAACATTCATTCTTTTGAGCTAGATGCATGTTTTTCTTTACAATTAGAGCATTTAAGCAGAGTATGTTAATATATTTCATCTCTTTTTGAGCATATTTCACATTTATACTCACTAGTTTTGTGATCTCTGATATAGAATGCATATTTTGAGTCTCTGAAACAGGAGATTGCAAAGTATTCATATCTCTGATAGTTTGAACACTGTGTTTGAGCTTTGAGATTCATTCTTGAGTCTTTGTATTCATGAACTCTCATTTTCAAATCTGCTACTCTTACTTCAGAGATCTTTGACTGTTCAAGTGTCTTTATATATACTAGAAGAGAGGCATTTCTTCTGCTTTGTCTGAACTTAATTGAATTTAGTTATACAGACTCTTTTCTCAGTTGAATAGAGTTGTATTCTTCTAATTTATTTTTGAGAAGTAGTATTTCTTCTTCACAGTTAAAAATTTCAACTGAAATATCATGAAGAATGAATTTATCTCACTTTTCATCTCTCTCAGATAGAATTATTATGTTTAACAAAGATTCTACTGCTGATTTTCAGAGATTTTTATTCTGAATAAGGAATTCTGCACTGAATTCAGGCATTGTAGTCAGAATGATAGAGTTTTCAAAGAAGAATGACTCAATTGAAGCTATAACTGATTTTTAAACTTTAATATCAGTTATTAACTGAGAAAAGAACTGCTGATTAAGTTTATTTCTGATTCTGAAAATAAGATTTGAGTTTAGCTTGTTTCTTTGTAAGATATCCTGATTTAAGACTTTGAGAATAAGTCTTCTATTTCTGAAGATTTGAAAGTTTTTCTTCTTTTATATTTTTTTCTTCACTTTTCTATCAATAGAAGTATGAGTATTATTCTTCTCAGTTTTCTCAGGATTTTGAGCATGTTTTGAGATAGCAGATTTAGAGATAGCAGATTCAGCTGCTTGAGTATATGTTTTCTTCTGATTCAAAGAAGAAGAAGAAGTAGAAAAGAAGAAAGAAGAGTAAGATAAGAAGTCAGTGATTGTACTAGAAATTTTCAATGTTTTTTAAACTGTGTTTGAAATTCTAAGTTTGAACTTGATCATCTTCTGTAGTTGTCTAGCCTGAGTATGAAGAATTAATAGAACTTCTTCATTTATCTCACTCAGACACTGCTTTTCAAGAATCTTGCTTACTTTTTCAAGTTTCTGTATTTCAAGAACTTGTTATTTCTCTATTTCTTCTTTCTTTCTTCTCTTCAGAATTTCAATCTCAGGAATAGTATTTGAGAAAGCATCTTTTTTCACATTAACTAAGTGTATTTTTGAACTTATTATTCTCACTCAATGAAAAGTTGATCAGACTGTTTCAATTAAGATATATATTGAAATCTTTTGAAAAGTTGATCAGACTGTTTTAATTAAGAGATTTCTAAGTCTGTTTTCAATTGAAAAGTTGATTAGACTGTTTCAAAAAAAGAATAAAAGACTTTTATATATAAAACACCTGATTTTTTTCACACTAGTTCAGTAACTAGATTAGATTTTTGAAGAGAATCTAATAAACTAAAATTGATTTTTAAGATAAATCAATAAAATCTTTACAATCTCTTTCTTAGAATACAGTGAGGAAAAGTATGATATCAATTGATAATAAATCAGATAATATGACAGTTTTTGAGAGAAAAACTGACAAAAAATAAATCAATTTTTTGCAGAGAAATTGATTAAAACTATTTAATTTTATTCTAAATCATTCAATTCTTCTCACACAATAAGTGTGCAACTCAAATCAGTTAATAAAGAGTGTAAAAAAGAATTAAGTATTAATGAAAGCTCTTTAGTCACTGAAAAAGTAATTCTTACTTAAAAGAATATGAAATTATGATAGAAAACAGCTCTGTTTTTAATTCTTTGTAAGAATATTGTATAAAACTCAGAGAAAAATATCTTACTTTTTCAAGAGAAGTAAAAAACTATTTCTAAGATCTTTTTTTTTTGCATTAACTGCTGCAGAAGAATGAGATAGAAACTGCTAAGATATATACTACTGTATATCTTCTATCAAGACTTTTCCTCTTCAGAGTCTTGATATTATAGAGAATATAAGTCTGTTTCTATATAATAATATAAATATTGTCAGCAGGATGTAGAGAAACTGATTATTTATATCTTAAAATAGAAGACTTTGTCAATGATTATATTAATATAGAGTTAATTCTTAAATTCAATAGAAATCTTATATTACTGTTCTCAATCTCTTACAGAATCTATTGAATATTGAGATATTAAAACTAGATTTAATATATCTCACTGTACAGGGATCAAAGGCTCAGTCAGACCTTGACATATACTGATTTTATAGTTGTTATGTCTGCTCATTATGTATTAAATACAGTTGCTGAGGTATCTTTTTGTACTTTTCTGCCAGGGATGGGTCAGATTGAGAGGGGTGATACAAGAGTGAGACTTGGTATTGATGTCTAGATACACTGAAGACAGACCGCAGAGATTGCACTTCAGAAGTGGTTATTGATTATATACTTGATATTATTGCTCAGGTATCTTTTTGTATTTTTCTGTCAGGGATGGGCCAGATTGAGAAGGGCGGTACAAGGGTTGGACTTGGCATTGATGTTTTGGAACATCAAAGAGAGACAGGGTTTTCACAGAGATTGCTCCTCAGATATCTCCACAATTCCAGATCAGGGATCTTCCAAAATTGAGAAGATTGACACATATGGCTAGGTCTCTTCACCTTACAATTTGTATGGCAATCTGGCCCGGGGTTGTGGTGTGGTAGGGGAGAATGAGGGATACTCCCACACAGGAGTTTCGAACAATGTCTGATTCACGTTTGGCTGGATAACTCCACCACCACACGGGGTATGCGGTCGGCGATGGGGTCAAAATGCTCGTATGATCGAGGGCTTTTCGATGGATCTATCGGCAGGTTCTTATTCGAAAAATCGAGCGAGTTCATGGTGGATCGGTTGAAAAGGCGCGTGAGTGCTGAAATATTATTTATTAAATATTAAATCTATATAAGGAATACACTGTATAAATGTATATAATTAATTCAGAGAAAGAATATTATTTAATTGTATTAAAAAGATTTATATGTAACATTTATTACTGCTTTCAGAAAGTTATATAAAGCTTTTACAGTGTTTTAAGCTTACTGTTGATTTGCTTATAGATCTTTTTAAAATATCTGTGAATATTTATTTTATCAACTGTATTTTTTAATATTTAACAGTATATTCTTTTATTTCTTTTTACAGTTGAAGCTTCTATTCATCTTGCTATTATTTCTTTATAAAATATTTAACTACAGCTACAGTTTTGACTTTTTTATAGTATTAAACAGCTTTTAAATATTTTTTCTCATATTGTTTCTTTTACTTCATAAGCTCTGTCTGTCTTTACTTATCAAGAATTATTTCTTAAAGTTTTATATTCTTCTTATATATCTGATTATTCATTTTTGCAGCTTTATTAACATCTGTTTACTCTCTCACAGTATGTATTTTAATGAGAGAAAAGAATTTAATAAGTGAGAAATTTGATGAATTAAATAATTTCATACATTTACTCTATTTATATTATTTTCTCTTATTATTTAAAGTAATCTGAAAGTTTCTATTTTTTATTAAAAGAATCTGTCTGTTCAAAGTAATATTCTGCTCAGTGTAAAGAATTTTTTTAATATCAACTGAAAGTTGATAATAATATTAATTTATCTGCTTTATCAAATCTTGTAAAACTTGTATAAATATAAATATTCACTGCTGAAGCAGTTCTGAAAGGGCAAATAAATATAATTAAATCTTTTTAAAAATGCAGATAAAATCTGTAAAATGTATATCAGTAATTATAAAAGCAGATTTAATATTTTCCACAGTTGTAGAAATTTCTTATACAGTATGAAATAATTGTTAAAAATCTTGCTTTGTAATCTGAATCAAGTTATAGCTAGAATGTGTATAGAAATTTAGTTGATCTGAATATATTTTTATAAATGAGTTAAATATTTCAATATTTAATGACTATAAACAGTGCATAAAATAAGAAAAAAGAATAATAAATAAAATTTAATTTCAATCTGTATAATCAATGAATACTATATTTATATAAGATAAATAATCATTTATTATAAACAGATAATAATCATTTCTTACTGTTTATTTTATACGAGAATTAAACATCTATTTTAATCAGATTAATTTATATTTATTATTATTTTATTTATTTTCTGAAGTAGTAAAGTATATCTGATTGTTTTTAAAATCAAAATTTTCAAGCTATATATCTTGTATATCTCTTGATTTCTCATAATAAATGAGTGTAAATGAAATTGTATTTTCATTTGTATAAATATTAATAAGGAGAAAAATAAATTCTTTACTATTATTCTACACTATTTTAATTATATACTTTCATTTGAGAGCTTCTATAGAAATGATTCACTTGAGAGTATAAAAGAAAATCAAGAAGAAAGTCTTTTTTATTAAAATTGTAAATATTCTGATATAGAATATTATACTGCTTGATCTTCTTCTGCAACTATTCAATAAAAGTCAGTAAAAAGCTCATGAAATTATATATGAAAAAAAGCAAAAAAACTGCAATTATAAAAATAAAGAATGATTTAAAATAGTAATTATTATCTCTCTGTTTTCTCTTTTAATTCAGGGTTTAAAAATAAATACTCTTAATCTTTATTTTATACTACTTATAAAAGTAAAACACTCAGTTAATTCTTACTTATATCTAGACTGACCGGCAGAACTATGAATTTCACATTTAATCTCATTTAATCTGATCTTATATATTTCTTGATGTGAGTCTCATCAGAATCAAGCATCAAAAAAATGTGAAAATGAATCATTTCTTTCAGAAATGATGTGAAAAATAACTAGATTTAATTTAAAAACAGTGAAATGAGAGTAATTTCTCAGAATAAATAGTGAAAGATAATCATTTTTTCAAAATTAAAATGAGACTGAGACTGAAGATTAAATTCAGTCTTATTCAGTTCATTCAGTAATTACTTATATAATCAGAATTTGATAACAGTTATTGATAATACTTATGAAATACCTAAATACATTCTTATGTAAGTTTATTCTTCACTTTCTTATGAAAACTACACATCTCTGATATACTGTGATTAGAGATATTAAACTATCTGATAATTTCATGTTTTATAATTATGAGTTTCTTAATTGTTTATCCTTGTAATTGTCTTCAGTGATAGTGATACATATCTTATTATTATTATTATTATTCTTCTTCTCTCATTATACTCATATGCAAGCAGAGCTTATGATGAGTCCTTGTGTAATGTTAGATACAGATTAAGTGTTAATTATACAGAAGGAAATACAGGTATTGAGATCATGCTAAGATAACAAGAACATAGAAAAATACAAAGAAGTGACAATTAAATTCATATAATAATAACTTCTCAGTTCAGAAACATAGAGCAATTTATTAAAGTAATTTGTACACCTCTGTATTTATTAGAAACCTGAGGTGCTTGAGTTCTGGATTTAATGTATTCCCTGCGGGTTTCAAACTCACATGCCTTGGTTTCCCACGCTGAGGTGCTACTGAGTGGCTGTATTAACTATTCAGCTACCGGGGCTGATAAATATCTCAGTGTGAGCTGAACTTTCACTTCATTCTTATCTCTGTTAATAAAATTATCAAAATATCACATGTCATTAGTACAACAGTTGAATACATACTCTTAATAATTTTTTATAACTCTAGAATTAATTTAATGTATAAATTTATCAGATTATCTTGAACATAGTAGTTAAATTTAGTTTTATAAGTATGTAGTTTTGTCTGATTTTCAGTTGCAATTAATATATATAAGTTCTGTTTCAAAGTTAGTATTATTGTTCTATGTAATATAAAGTGTTACTAAAGATTGTTACTTACTAGAGAATTGTATTTTACTGTCTTCATATCTTTAACATCTGCTTATTCAAATCTCTAATAGTTGATATTGTAGTAGTCTCAGATTAATTTAATATATAAGTCTTATTTCTTCTCTGTTCAATCTTGAGAAGTGTAGATATTAACTTAATAGAAGAGATCTAGTAGACCTGCTCTAGTATAGTACTCTGTAAAAGATTGTTCAGTTTTACTATAGTAATATACTAGTTTATTTCTTATAGAAATAATAGTCTGTACTATAGTATTTTCTCAGACTGAATTTCTTTTTAAGTGATTTAACTGTTTCTCAAGATAAGTAAATAAACTGTAATACACTCATCAGACTGACTGCAGTATTAATATATAAGTGATTGAAACTATCTTAGTTATCTTATAAAACTGAAATAGTAAATCAATCATATATTTGAACTGAGTTTACTTTATATCAGAAAGTTTCAATATCTGAATCTTTTTCTAATCAGAGTATTAGACTTAATAATTAATTATCTGATATAATTAAAGAGTCTGAATAGTTATTTTATATATTGAATTTCACTCTGTTTTAATATTCTGTATTGTATTCAGTAATGTGACTGATTTGCTTATTTATTAAATATTATGAAATTATTATTATTATTTAGAAGAGATACAAATTATATTAGCAATGTTTTAAATCTATGATATTTAAATTATTAGTCAATCTATTTAAAATTAACAGTAGTGTTACTAAAAAGCATTATTCAAAAACAATATTGAAAAGTGTTATTAAAAAAACATTATCTTTTACAGAGTAAATATACAAGTTACTTAAGTAATCACTTTTATCTCATTCTCATCTTAAGAATCAGTTATCTCATTATTGTTTATCTTGATATTAAGATTCTTTATCAGTGTTTGTATCACAAGCTAAATCACATAAGTAATATAGAAGATATGATGTAAGAGGCCTACGCCGAATAGATTAGTATTATATTGATAGGTCTTATATAACAAAGAGAAACACGTTAGAGAAGGAAAGAAAGAGAAACTGTAGAAATCAGTGATTAGAGTGAATATTTATACACATATGTGATAGCTGAGGATCAGTGATCGAGAATGGCCGAGAATTGAAGTGTATGTGTTCAAGAGTAGAACAGAAGAATCTATGAAGTGTAACAGAATAGTCTATATAATTGATCAGGCACAGCTGGTCACATTAATCCCTCTCTTTCAGAAGCAGTTCTCATTGGTCAAGAGTCACTGTTTCAGATAATGTGAAACTCAGAGTTCAGATCAGTTGATCATAGCTAACTCATTTCACAAGATATTACTGGCTGCAGTCACAGAATCTCTTATCAAGAATATTCTCAATCTCTCACTCAAGCTTATTATCATCTTCTATGACGCCTGGTGACTGTCAGTCAGAAGTCAGCTGAGAGGAAAATAAATCAGTGATAGTGCAGCAGAGCAAGCTTGTATGAAATACATTATAAATCTCTGATAATGTGTCCAGATAATAGTTATGACTATCTAGAACTTCTATTACTTTATACCTGATATGATGATAATCTAGTGTATAAGATAAACATATGATTCATATATTCTTAAGATTCAATCATATCAGATCTTCTATCTTATATTGTTCAGTGAGATCTCAGTGAACATTGATTTAATTCTCTTAATCTTGTTTCACAGTTGTCATGAAGACCTCTGTTTAATCACAGACATCTTGAAGCTTCATTACTATATTATCAGCAATTTGAATCAGACTACAGAGATTCAGTATGAACTGTGTGATCTCTAGAAGATTTAACACTTTTATATGATATTCATATGTAAGAAAGAATAGACTTATATCTGTTGAAATAATATCTCAATCATTGATAGTGACCTCTGTGTGTAGAAGAAGATCATGTCAATTATCTTATAAATGATTGCAGAACTTATAAAGATAATTCTTTACAGTCTGAATTATTCATTCTGATGCATCATCAGTCTTAGAGTGATAGACAGTTAACAGACAGTATATAATCTTGAGAACTTGACAGATTCTTATTCAGAGAGTGCTCATGAATTGACAGCTCTGATTTAATACTATAAATCTCAGCAATTCATGTATTTAATAGAATAGACTCTGTAGAAAAGCTTCAGTGACTTGTTCAGTATTCATCTTATTACAAGATTTCAATATTACATCTTTACTCAATGAATTCATAATGATCAGAATGTTTCTATAACTCTTGCTCTCAGATAGATTAATAGTGAAGTCAATTACTACATCTTATCAGATTCTATTAGAAATATTATGTGATATCAGTAGATCTTTTCTACAGTTCTTTTATAAGATAATAGAAGAATAGTAGTTACAGTTTCAGATAAAGTATCTGATACTCTTTAATATCTCAGGTTAATAGAACTCTCAGAAGATCATTCTATACAGTTAGTCACAGTCTGAATAGTCAGTTATATATAAATCATGCATCTCTTACATTATCCAGATGTGTAAGAATTCAGAGTGAGAGACTCAGTGTCATTTACAGAATTATAGAGCATTATTATCATTGATTGAACATTCTGTGATATCAGTTCTTACATATAATTCTGAAAGAAATCAGAATGCTTCTTATCATACTGCTTCAGTGAGTGTTTGAAGAAGTTCATTAGTTTAAGCTGCTGTATGTCATAGCTCATCTAATGTAGATTCAGAAGATGTTAAGATATCAGTAATAGTTCTAATCAGAGAAGTATATATAGTGTCATGAGCTGTTTCATCTTGATTAACTAGTATCTTCAGATTCAAGAGCCAGTGCTCTCAGTTCATTCAGCAAGTATCTGTTACATCAGATAGTATATCTTACTCTCATTATAAGAAGACATCTGTCATTGAGTTCTGACTGTCAGAATAGTAGTGTATTATAAAATGAAAGCAGCTTAAGAACTCAGATTATTACATCTGTTATTCAGTGAGTTTATAAGTAGTTATAAAGTATTTGAGATTCTTATAATCTGTGATTATCTCAAATTCAGAGATACTTTGAAGTTCAGAGTATCATTCTTCTAAACAGTGTATAATCACAAGAAGTTTCTTATCATAGATCTCATAATTACATTCAGTGAGACTCAGTTTCTTAGACATGAAGATATATAATCATAGAACATCTTCATCATCATATTATAATATCACTTATTCTGACACATAGTCAGAGAAATCAGTCTCAATAACTGTCTCATAATCAGAATTGAATATTATTAGCAGAGAGATATTAATAAATATCTTCTTCATCTGTATAAATGCAGCTTCAGCATTCACTGATCATTGAAATACTGAGTCTTTCTTAGTGAGATCTGTAAGTGATCTCACAATATCTGAGAAGTTTTATATAAATTACTAATAGAAGTTAGTGAATTCAATGAAGCTTCATACATCTTTCACAGTATGTGAAGCTTCTCATTCAAGAATGACAGAGATCTTCTCAGAATTCATTTAAATTCTCTTGTCAGCTTCTATGATGAAATCTAAGTATTTAATACTCTTAACTTTGAAATCACATTTATCAATATCAATTGATAGTTCTGCTTCTTGCAGTTATTGTAATACTCTTTATACATACTCTTGATATTCTTTTCTGAATTCATCAGTGAAGATGAGAATGTTATCTAGATAAGCAGATACAAACTCATCAAGGAAATCTCAGAGTGTTCAGTTAATATACTTCTGAAATGTACTGAGAATATTAGTCAGTTCAAAGAGTGTGACTATTCATTCAAAGAGATCATAATATGTTCAGAATGCTGTAGGTTATTCATCTTCTGCAGTGATATGAATCTTATGAAATGCAGTAATAACATCTAGCTTTGTAAATTATTAAGCTTATCTGATTCATGCTGGGGTTTCATTAATGAGAGATAAGAAATATCAATCTCTCTTTGTCAATCTGTTCAGATCTCAGTAGTTCATACAGAATCAGAGTTCTTTATCTGACTTCTTTGCAAAGAGAATAGAAGCTGCAGTAGAAGAGTTATTAACATGTATAAATTTCTTATCTAACAGATCATTGAGTGTCTTCTGAAGAAGAAGAAGTTCATCTCAAGACATATTATAAAGAGAGCCTCATAATAACTCAGAGTTCTTATCATTCTTCTTTTCTAACTTAATACTGTGATTCACTTCTGAGTCTCATAAAGAAGGTATATTCATAATGTTGTCTTATTGAAAGACATCTAGATAATCATAATATTATTGAGAAAGTTTTGTACAAGAATTTGTTATTATAACATGAGATAACTTTTCTAGAGTCTTTTTGATATTGACCAGACTGATGAAATAGATTATCACATGATTCTGCTGTCAGTGACTTCTTTTTCAGAGCATTTTATACACATTAGCAGAGATCTGTGTTAGATCCATGGTCTTGTGAATATCATCTTCATGGATTCTATTATTATTAGAGAATATCAAGCTTCTGTTTCAAGCATTCAATAAGATGCCTTGTTCAGATAGTCAGATAAGTTCTAATATAAGATTGTAATCAAGATTATTAACTTCATATGCATAGACATCTTCACATTGATCTCCTCTCACATCTATGATCAGCTTTATCATATAACAGGTACAAATGTCTTTCGAATCATCAAATTCTGTGAGGAGTTGAGGTTTTGATAAGAGAATACACTGAAGATTTTATCATTGCATAGTAGCATAGACTGCTGTCTATCATGGCTTTTATATTATATATATTATCAATCACAGTAGATACAAGAATTGTATTCATTATCATTTTCTCTTCAAATTGTTATCATTCAATCTCTTCAATCTTCTGTTTATAAATTTGCACAGAAGCTAATCTTTTCTCTGTTTCATTAGAGTATTCTTGTAATTATCTTTCAAATCTTTCTTCACTGTAATGTGATTGGCGTGAACAGGTGCTGATTCATTCTTTGAACGAGAAGACACTGATCTTTCTCTCAATTGAGAAGATGCCAGTCTTTCTCTTGAGTGTGGAGACACATAGATTGATTGACAGTTGAAAGTGATGTGTTCTAATCAGTTACAGTTGATGTATACTTCATGTTGATATCAATCAGCAACTTCTTCAGAAGTGATCCCAGGAATTCAGAAGCCTGTTCAAACAGTGGAAACTCTTGCTTGTGCATAGACATTTGAATCTATTCAGTTCATGATATCTGCATTATTGTTATTCTTCAGTGCAGGTGTATGAGTGACTGAAGTGTAATATCTTCTGCCACTGTGCTGTATACTCTTGAGCTTGATAAGACAGTTGTTCAATGTCCGGAGCTGTGTGCAGAAATCTTCATAAGTCTGGTCTTTATCTACACTTACAAGAGCCTGTAAGAGTTCAAAAGTCAATATCTTCTTAAGCATGCTAATCTTCATTTAATCCTTTCAAGATTGTTCATCTGCTTCTAGAATCTTGATGTTGAAGTCAGGAATGAATGTTGTAAGAGAAGTGTTTCTCTGTCAGATACTCTGTAATCCATCTAATACTTTTTGTTACATGGCAGTGTCTTGAAACAGAATATTAAGATATTTGATGATGTTGTCAGGTGTTCATAACACTGGTTTACATACTTTTATTCATGAATAAAACTTCTGTTTCACATGATTCTTTAATTATTCATTGATATATCAATCTTGATTAATTAATGAACTGATGACATCTTCATCTACACTTAGTTTTGCAAGCACTTCCATTCTTCATAATGAGTAAAGAGTGAGATCAGAAGCATTAAAATATGCAGAAGCATCTAAGCATTCTTTCAGTGCTTTTGTATTCAATTCTGTAGATGTTGAAATTGCATGAGTTAATTATTAAATCTCTTCATATTAAAGTTATTGAGTTGTGTGTATGTCTGCTATCTGTTGCTGTTGTAATTTCAACATTGCTTGAAGTCACTGTGATATTATCTCTATGCTCACGCTCGAGAGTTCTCTCATATTATTGTTAGACATGATTATATCATTTTATCAGATGTATGATATCTGAAGAAGTGTAATTGTATTCTCATACATCTGAGTGTCAGAACTCTCAGGTCTTTCACTGACATTCTCTTATAAGATCTTACTCTCTTCATAAGATCTTATTACAGAGCTAGAGTGACTGATGAGCAAGCTTCTATCTGAGAACTCAGTGTCTGCTTAACTGTGTTTCTCTTTCTTACACATCATTACACATTCAGATATCTCTCAATGAATAATCATTTCTAATGAGAAGACAATGCATGAATAATCATTTCCTAATAAGAAGACAATGAACATTTTTCTAGTGTAAGAGGCCTACACTGAATAGATCAGTATTATATTGATAGGTCTTATATAACAAAGAGAAAAACATTAGAGAAGGAAAGAAAGAGAAAGTGTAGAAATCAGTGATCAGAGTGAATATTTATACATGTATATAATGGCTGAGAATCAGCGATTGAGAATGGCCGAGAATCGGAGTGTACGTGTTCGAGAGTGAAATGGAAGAATCTATGAAGTGTAACAGAATAGTCTATATGATTGATCGGGCGCAGCCCGCCACATATAATCTTGTTTTATTTTTCAAAAAAAAAAAGAATTTTTACTTCAAGCTCTTTATTATAGTAGTATTTATTCACCCCCAGAATAATCGGTAGTATTATTATTA